>NC_041227.1:67616526-67619638 GCF_002837175.3 Physeter macrocephalus
AGGGGACTTCCCTGGTGGCGCAGTGGTTAAGAATCCGCCTGCCAATGCAGGGGACACGGGTTCGAGCCCTGGTCCAGGAAGATCCCACATGCCGCGGAGCAACTGAGCCCGTGCGCCACAACTACTGAGCCTGCGCTCTACTGCACGCGAGCCACAACTACTGAGGCCCGCGCACCTAGAGCCCGTGCTCCACAACGAGAAGCCACCGCATTGAGAAGCCCATGCACCGCAACGAAGAGTAGCCCCCGCTCGCCACAACTAGAGAACTAGAGAAAGCCCGCGCGCAGCAAAGAAGACCCAATGCAGCCAAAAATAAATAAATTAAAAAAAAAAAAAAAAAGAAACACCAGAGTATTCTGGTCCTTTCCTCCCCAGCTCTCTGTGGTCTGTTGCCACCTGTGACTCCCTGCCATCATGGGCAGGGGTGGGTGGGAAGGAGAAAGCGAGTGAATGAGTACTGCATTCTGTCCACCCCCACCCTAACTGCTTCTGAATCCTGGGTGGTTACCTCCAGTGCTTGGCCTGTTCAGGAATGTCACACCACCTACTTAAACCCCATCCCTGCCTCCAGCATGCCTTGGACTTTGGACATCTCCCCTGGAGTCACACAAAGGGAACCAAGTTTACTAAGTGATTCAAAGCCTTGCCCTCTGAGACTTTGGTCCAACCTTTTTTTTTTTTTTTTTTTTTTTTTCTGGCCACGCCTGCATTGGAAGTGCAGAGTCTTAACCACTGGACCGCCAGGGAAGTCCCGGTCCAACATTTTTGAAGCCACCACCAAAAAGGAGTGGTACTCCATCTAGTCCACCATCCATCCAGCTTCCAAACTGGGTGACAAATGTGAAGTGAGAAGGAGGAAGGGGGAGTGGCTTGGCACAGGAAAAAGAGGCCGGAGCCACAAAATTACAGAATCAAGGCCCAAGAGTTTTACTTGATCCACACAATCTATAATATTTCTTTTGTTTAGAAATTGTGAGTTATCACAAACTTCCGATTCCTGCTTCTCTTGAAGAATGAGGAGCCAGGCCCTACATTCCCTCCTCGTGGCAAACTGACGAGAGCCACATAGCAGCTGAGCCCTTTAGATGGGCCACAAGCTTTCCTGCTTAACCACAGTCCCCACCACTCCCTGTCGTCTTACCCCTGAGCTGATGCACTCACATCACCTGTGTGGCTCCTCTCTAAAACCTTCCAACTCAGCATCATCCAAAAGGACTTTCTACAATGATGGAAATATTCTTAATCTGTGCTGTCTTTGGACTGACCACATGCAGCTATCGAACTCCTGAAATGTGGACAGTGTCACTGAGGAACTAAAAGTTTAATTAATTAATTTTTTTCCAGTTCAAACTCATTTCCTTTTTATTAAAGTCCAATTTATATTACATGGTTTGGTACTCAAAGGAAAACTTGTTCAAATAAGGTAATATGTTATCATCAGTATTTCCAGGTGATTGTTTACAATCAAGTAGCACTATCAATAAATTCTCGGGAATCCCATCCATGGGGTTTACACTTTGTCAAGGCCCAGTTCCTCTGGAGTGGAGATTTTCAGTTCTTTTAAAGTTGGTCTAAGCTCCTGGATGACATAGGGGTAGATTTCCTTATGAGGTTCTGCTTTGTCCTTAACAACCTCTAGGATGCGAACTGCACTAGCAGAATCACTTAAGCGTCTGCATGCCTGTAAAGCAACATCAATGATTTTGGGTTCTGGAACCAGATCGTAGCCAACAATCGTGCTCATCCCTTTACGCAATTCCCAAGCATCAATATCTGGCTTATTGAAGTATGTCACCCAGCGAGCATCAGACTCCTCCATCTGTCTCATGTGACCCATGGGAGTAGCAGCGAATTTACTGGGTAACAGCGGCGGGACCTGGGGGGCTGGTCCGGGAGACTGTGACTGCTGCTACCGAGCAGCACAGCGGCAGGCAGCAGTGCCTAGCATAACAGTGATGGTGGCACGCAGGTTAAGGCTGAGGAGAAGCCAGGTGTGAGCTCAAGACCTCTCGGGAGCTCGTGTTTAATTTTAATTTAAATAGTCAAATGTGGCTGGTTGATCCCATATTAGACAGTGTGGCTCTAATTAGTTGAGTCCCAGGTAGGGACAATGAGTCATTCAAGGCCACACAGCAAGTTGGTGGTACCATCAGGATGAGAATCCCGATGGAATGCCTGGTCCTGTTTCTCTCCAGTGGCAGTGCAGTACAATGGTTAGGGGCATGGATTCAGCCAGACTACCTGGGCTTATTTACAATCCTGATTTGCTGCTTTGCCTGGTATTGTTTCCTAATGTCTTACCTCATTTTCAAAGAGGTTACAGTTTTGATCTGCTTTCTTGGTACACTTTCTACATCAGGGGGATATTATTCTGCTCCTCATTCTTTTCCTGGCAACTTTGTATGGGATTTGACCTTGATACTTTTCTGTTGCCTGTTTGTCAAGTTAATTTCCCTTAACTTTTCTAACATCAGAGCTCCCTCTTCTGTTGATGTCAGGGAGTGTTTGAAAATCCAGGGGCTAGTTTTCTGCTTTCTGTTCTCCCCGCTCTTACCTGGACCTTCGCTTTCCTTCCTCTCTACTGCCCATCCTGCTCAGCTGTGCTTCCGTTCCCCAGGAGAAGGCCCCACAAGAGCACCCCACCCCCACCCCGGGGCTAGGACTGCCTGGATCTTGGTTCTAACCCTTACTGGATGGGTGATCTCAGACAAGTCCCACGCCCTCCCTATACCTGTTTCCTGGCCTGTGAACTGGGGATGGATAGGTCAGCAACCCAATGTATGAGGACTGAGTTAATCATAAAGCACTTGGAACAGAGCCTGGCTCTTAGCAGCACTCTGTGTGTGGCTTACAGCTGAGGGCCAGCTTCCCTATCCAGTTGGAGGATGTGACCTAGCACCAGAGGCTCCCTATCCCATCTGGCATCTCGGCCTTAACCCTCGTTTACTGATCAGGAAGGGGGCAGGTTTTTGTGTCACCCCAGCTGTGGGCCTAGAATAGCAAAGGAGCATCCGACAGCCCAGTGAAGCCTCTTCCTGGTTCTCTGCAGGGCGGAAGCCTGGCCAGGAAGCCAGATGGGGGAGAGGAAGGGCTAGGGCTGCAAGAGGAGGGT
>NC_041227.1:67620138-67640578 GCF_002837175.3 Physeter macrocephalus
CAGCCAGATGGTCAAGAATTATTTATGAAATACATTTTCACGACCGTTTCTTTTTGTTCCCACAGTTGACACCTTTTGGGGTATCTTCCCATCCTGTGGCGACCCAGTTCTCTAAGAACTTCCTCCTTCCCAGTGGAGGTGGGACCCCTGAATCCATGTGACTCTACGCCATGAAGCAGAACAAGGCCTTAGCTGGGTTGACCCATGGACACACAATCTAGGCTCAGCCAGTCAGATTTCCTCTCCTAGAAGCTAGAATTCAGGTTGTTCACCTGAATTGAGGAATTGAGGCTGCCATTTTTTTTCAATGGACATTGTTTGATCATGTACCCACCAGAGCCATTTACAGAGAGAAGAATGAAGTAGACATGACAGGTCAAGTAAGCCCCAGAAGAAAAGAGCTGGAAACACATGCAGAGTCTTGAGATGCATCACATGCATGTTTAACTTCCGCAAATCCAACTATACATGCTTGGCAAAGAAATATAAATGAAAAATACAAGTGTAATAGTCCAGGAGATCCTTTCTGCTGTTTCACTCAATCTGAGCGTACGCCCCGGAGGAGCGGGAGATAGGAGACGTAATTCTCGTATTCCCCAAAGGGTCTCAGTTTCCATGGCCACTCTAATGTTTCAATACAGGTATTTAAAAAATACACAATATGGCCCTTTCACACAGTCCAACTACATCCATCTAGGCCTCAATTTAAACATAGTAATCTGATCCTACTCTGGGTTAGTAGGTTTAGAAAATCAGGATATGCTAGTTTCCAATACGGGACTTGGATGTATTGACTCTTCAAAGAATAATTCAAAAATAATTTGACTCTTTGAGATTTGTCTTCATACACTGACTTCAAAAGCTGATCCCCAACTAAGGTGTGACTCTCCCGTGGCTGCCATCATTCACAATCTCCTTTCAAGTTCTGGTTCTAATCCCTCACGAGGCCTGGAAATATTCTCTGTCCCAGAGGTTCACGAGCTATCCCTGCAACCTCTCATGAATTCCCCTTTGGGATTCAGTTGGTGTAGAATCCTGTTATAATCAGAAGAACCCTGGAATTCCCTAGCGGTCCAGTGGTTAGGAGTTTGTGCTTTCACCGCCCAGGGCCCAGCTTCAATCCCTGGTCGGGGAACTAAGATCCCACAAGCCACGTGGCGTGGCCAAAAATAAATAAATAAAAATAAAACAGAATCAAAAGAACCTGGACTATAACACAATATTGCAAATCAACTATATACTTCAATAATAATAATAATAGAGAACCTGGAATAAAATTGCTCCACCAGAATGCTTACAATAACCTGCCCCTTGCTGAACCCACCTGTTGAGTTCCTACACCTTGCAACTTGAAGAAGCTAGTACAAACAGAACAACCGACGGATGGGCTCTCTCACGAAAGGGAACTCACGCGACATAGTTGATGGCACCAAAGGTGTTGGTCAACAGGCGCATGTGTTCGACTTTGGCAAGCAGAATATCAGGGTCCTTCTGTTTAACATAATCCAAGAAAGTAAATTCTGTTTTGTAGGTTGAGGAAAACTGAACAGCCGCAAACTAGAAAAAGGAAGGAAGACATAAAATGTCATTACATAGTCCTTCCCACTTGTTTGCTCCAATCTCTACTTCTTTTTTATAAGTTTATTTTCTTTTATAAACTTATTTATTTATTTTTGGCTGCGTTGGGTCTTCATTGCTGCCCTCAGGCTTTCTCTACTTGTGGCAAGCGGGGGCTACTCTTCGTTGTGGTGCGCGGGCTTCTCATTGCGGTGGCTTCTCCTGTTGCAGAGCACGGGCTCTAGGCGCGCAGGCTTCAGTAGTTGTGGCATGCGGGCTCAGTAGTTGTGGCTCGTGGGCTCTAGAGCACAGGCTCAGTGGTTGTGGCGCACGGGCTTAGTTGCTCCGCGGCATGTGAGATCTTCCCGGACCAGGGCTTGAACCCGTGTCTCCTGCATTGGCAGGCGGATTCTTAACCACTGCACCACCAGGGAAGTCCCACCCATCTCTACTTCTTATCCAGGACCTGGGCAACCCAACTCTACATTCCTGCCTTGAATCATTCTTTTGTTTTGTTTTGTTTTGTTTTGTTTTTTCGGCCACACCTCTCGGCATGCATGCGGGATCTTGGTTCCCCAACCAAGGATGGAAACCATGCCCCCGGCAGTGGAAGCATGGATTCACCAGGGAAGTCCCTCGAATCATTCTTTTGAAAATGAGGCTGTATATAAACAAACACAGAAATAAATCAACCTGGAACCCCTTATGGAGTGCTGTCTGCTGGGCTCTGGTTCTCTGGGTTCTGCCTACCTCACCAATAGAGATGGTTCCCAGCAACCATATTTCTGCTGAATGACCCTGCTAAACAGAATACAGTTTGACTGGGACTGAGGTGAGGCCAGTCAGAATCTCTTCTCTGAGAAATTGGAATTTGCAGAGGGAGGGGTTGCTTGAGAGGAAGATTGGAAACCAAAAAAACAAACAAAAAAAAACCACAAAAACCTCCTGAAACTTTAACATGTGAACTTGGGAGCTTTCCACAGGCCCATGTGATCCAAAGAAGCTGAGAGCCAGTCTACAGAGAGAAAGAGAAAGAGAGAAGGAAGCAAGAGCCAAAAAAAAAAAAACAGAAATGAGAATTAGGGAGAATCCTGGAAGCAGAGGTCCAGTAATAGGCATGCCCTTAGGTTCTAGAGACACCTTGTACTAAATTTTCCCTTTATGCCCTTAGCTAGCTCAGGTAGGCATCTATTGCCTACAACCAGGAATCCTAACTAATATATTTACCTGGTAGGAAGAGTTGCTGAGTTTCTTCATCACATCCTTCATGAAGTCCAGAATTTTCTGAAATTCATCTTGCTGCAAGCTCCTTGAGCCATCAAACAGAAATACCAAGTCTACGTTGCCCTTTATACATTCTACAGAGGCCAGACACAGAGGGACTTGGTAAAGGGTCTCTGGGGGCTGGCCTGCCCATGCCAGTTCCCGTGTATGGGCAACCACTTGTAGGTATTTTTACCTACTGGATCCCCCGTTCCTTACCCTGATAACCAGGGTGCCCTTCCAGCACCGGACCCCTCAGATTCTGGCGGAAGAGGTAACACAGGCCACTTAGATAGATGTTCTGGTCACATGTCCGAGACAGCCCAGGGTCACAGGCCTGAAGGAATCAAAGATTTTTAAAAAAGGTCGGGGCTGCCTCTTGCTGTACAAGTGTAATAGTCCAGGAGATCCTGGATGGGAATGATGCCTCATTCCCATCATCCAACTGGTTATTAAAGCAAGGTAATTCGGCCTCCAGGTATCTTGTATCAGTCTCTCCATCCCTGCTACCAATGTTATATGCCAACGGATGCTCGCTGCCTATAGGACGAAGTCTAAACTCCTTAGTTTGGCATTCATATAGTTTACAGCAGGCACTATCCTACATTTCCAAACCCATCCCCTTCTATTTCCAATTACACATTCTGTGTTTAAGCCAAATCAAATGACTCCCTATTCCCAGAATATACAACGATGTTTCTTTCACTTATGACTATCTTTCCTGCCAGACTGTAATTTCTTGAAAGTCAGGGCTCATGTCATGGTCATCTTTGCATCTCACTCGCCTTCCCCCATCAGAACCCAGCACAATGCCTGGCGTGTCAGAGTAGCTAAGTAATCAAGCTCCGATTAAATACTGGATAAATATTTCACTCGCTTAGCCTTCTATTTCTTATATACCTGTGTCAGAAGGATGCTGCTGGGATGAACTGTAAAGAGTAATGGACTTGTAATCAAATAGGAATTATATTCAAATCCTGGCTCTACCTCTTTAAAACCATGTAACCTTGACCAGGTCTTTTAACCCCTTTGGTCCTGTTTCCTCATGTGTAAAATCTGTATACTGATCCCTATCTCACCTGAGTGTCTTGGGGGTTAAAAGAGATAACCAGGGCTTCCCTGGTGGCGCAGTGGTTGGGAGTCCGCCTGCCGATGCAGGGGACGCAGGTTCGTGCCCCGGTCCGGGAGGATCCCATATGCCGCGCGCAGAGCGGCTGGGCCCGTGAGCCATGGCCGCTGGGCCTGCGTGTCCGGAGCCTGTGCTCCACAACGGGAGAGGCCAAAACAGTGAGAGGCCCGCATACCGCAAAAAAAAAAAAAAAAAAAAAAAAAGAGATAACCAGTGTTTCCCAAACTTTAGGCGTTTGTGTACCAGTTCACAATTTCTGTCATATGGGCATATCATCCACACTATTATTTACTTAATATGTTATTTAACTAAAATTTACTTTAAAAAAATTGAAGTATGGTTGATTTACAATGTTGTGTTAGTTTTTGGAGTACAGCAAAGTGATTCAGCTATATATATATATATATACATACATTCTTTTTCATATTTTCTTTTCCATTATGGTTTATGACAAGATATTAAATATAGTTCCCTGTGCTATACTATAGGACCTTATTGGGGGAGGGGGGATGGAGAAGGGAAGGATTGGGAGTTTGGGATTAGCAGATACAAACTATTATATATAGGATGGATAAACAACAAGGTCCTACTGTACGGCACAGGAAACTATATTCAATATCCTGTGATAAACCATAATGCAAAAGAATGTGAAAAAGAACGTATGTATAACTGAGTCACTATGCTGTATAGCAGAAATTGACACAACGTTGTAAATCAATTATACTTCAATAAAATTAAAAACAAAAACAAAAAACAAAACCCAAGAGGAACTTGTTGTTTAAAATTTACTTTTTTAAACTTTAGCCTCATCCTATGCAATGCGAGCCAAGAAATCATGAATTTAATGTACCTGTTGAATATTTTTTCTAATAAGCCATTAAATAAATATATGACGATTAAAACATTAAAAGTTGTGTACCACCCCAAATCACCTTGTATATTAACGGTCACAGATACTGCACATTTGGAAAAAACACTGAGATAACTAAGGTCTCAAAAATAGCTGACTGATAGATGGTTCTCAATAAACACTGACTGAATCTGAAGTTTTCGGATGCCTATAATCTTCTATAGCACGGGGCCCCACCCCCTCGGTCCGCGGACCGCTACCCTTCTGGGGCCTGTTAGGAACTGGGCCTCACGGCAGGAGGCGAGCGCCGGCTAGCAAGCAAACCTTCATCTGCCTCTCCCCATGGCCTCCCTTCACCGCCTGAACCATCCGCCCATAGCTCGCAATACCGCCTGTACCATCCCCCATCCCCCCGCCAGCCCGGTCAGTGGAAAAATTGTCTTCCATGAAACCAGTCCCTGGTGCCAAAAAGGTTGGGGACCGCTGTTCTATAGGATCTTTAATCCACTTTTTTCTTTCCTTTGTCTCCCTTTCCTAGCATCAAGCTTCACAGGAGCTGATATCACACTGTACAGAACTCTTACCAAAAGGCTGTCACTTGTGGGGTCTGTCGCCAAGGTCATTCCCAAGTACTTGGAGGTATAGTTGGAACCTGCAGGCACCAGAAGATTGGTCTGGAGGAGCTTAAGCAACCCAGGTGTGATGGGGCCAGCCTCGATTTGCTGATACCATTCCTCCCAGCTCCCAAGTCAGTTACTCACTACTCAGTCTGACTGGCAGGCAGTGTCCAGTGCTTGGCTGGCAGAGATAGAGGTTTCCCGTGTTGTTCCCCTCACCTGGAGCTCCCACGACAACCCTGATGAGAAATCGCATCTGTGAGATGGAGTTGCCCAGGCCTTTACCCACCCACTCCTACCTATTAAGGGGGTTCGGCCCCCCCACAAGATATCTCAAAGCAATTCAGCCACTCCTCTTCTGGGTGACTCCTCAGCCCCCGTCTCGTCCCTATGGAATCCCAGATAAATAATTCAATATGACAGAATTCTAGAAAGTTAAGGATCTTTTCCATTTGCAGGCCAGAAAAACAGAGGCCCAGAGAATGATCTGCTAGAACGTCACATTATGAGTTCATTCAATCTGCCAACAATTCAAAAGTCATTTATGGCCTACCTGCTATGTGCTAGGCTGTGGTATGTACTAGGGAGGGGTGGGGATTAGAGAGAAAAACCAAATCTCTGCCATCAAGGAGCTCACTGTCTAGTCTGGGAAAGAGTCTGGAATCTAGGAAGTGTGGCAAAGTGTTTTAGGGGTTGTGATACATATCCCCTTCTATTAGGCACTTATAAGGTGCTTTAATGATGGAGGGTCCTCATCCTACTATCTGATGGCCTTGCTCCTGTTGCTTGGGTCCCACCACGGACTCCTCAAAACAGGAAGGTCCTGGCCAGGGCAGGGAGGAACTGCGGCGACAGCTCACCCATTTCCAACCTGCAAGACGCGGTACCCAAAATGCCTCCCGGCGTGTGGGATGGAGAAATTTTGCACGTGTCGCGCATCCAGGTTGTAGCTCCAGGCTGGGGCTGAGGGAGACCAGGACCAGGTCAGCCACTTCCGGCCAGACATCCCCCACAACCACCCCAGAGCGGCGGGCATTGATTGGCCGCAACCCACGTGCCCCCAGTGGGCGGCCTCACCCCCAAAGACCTCTCTTCCTTCTCCCCAGGTCTCCCACACCCGGGGCAGGGCTGGCAGCCCATTTCCTGGACTCCAGGAAATGTGGAAGCAACTCCCTACTACCCAGAGCTCTGGTAGCTCCAGGGCCTGGGGAGGACACACAACTTCCCGACTGGCCCATCAGCAAAGAAGGAAGGATGAGAAGGCAGAGGCCCCTGAGAGAGGAGCAGTCCGAAGGGCCCCCCCACCCGGGGGGCGCGGTGGGGATGCCCCAAGGCAGGGTGCATCTCCCCCCACACACCCACTTCTCCCTTGGGTTTGGGGCCCCGTTGCCCTGAAAACTGAGACAATTAGCCTCAGGCTTCCTCCCCGTGAAAGTTCAAGATCCCCTGATCCTGTGAAGCTGCCTCCTCACTCATGTAATGCTCCCTCCCTCCCCACCCCACCATGGACCAGTCTCTGCCATAACCGTTAGATCTCAAATTCCCCCATCACATCCCCCACCTAAGCCCCAAACTGTCCTTTTTGGCCTTGCTTTCCTTCCAGGCCTCAGGCTCATTTCACAGCATCTTAAGATGTCAGAGATGCTGGCCCTGCCATTTGTTCAGATGAAGAGACTGAGGCCCAGAAAGGGGGAAGGGACTTGCCTAAGATGGCAAAGAGAGGTAAAACCATGGGTTGGACTAGACCCTAGACCAGCTGTCCATACCCATTAACCATCCCCCTTTTTTAAGGGCCCACTGCCCCATCTCTCACTGCTGCCACCTTTGTCTCCCTTTTCTGTCTTTTCCTTCAGACCTTGCCTATACTTTGGACTCTGACTTTCTTTCTTTTCCCCCTTCTGCCTCCAGGATTCCTGGGCCCCACGTTACCTATGGCCAATCCCACACTTAAAACAGCTGCTCATTTACTCTGGTTCCACAAAGCCCTGCAGTTTCCCTGGTCACAGACACATGTCCCCTCCCCTCCCCACCTCTCTTGCCTACCAAAGAGAAAAGGCCCAGACAGCAGCAGCCTCATCACCATGATGCAGGAATTCATCTTTCAAGGGGCTGGAGGCACCCGACCCAGGTGCAGTCTCAGAGGGCTCTTGGGATTTACTGGCAACCTAGACAGGGTGAAAGAGGGAAATGATAATGCCTCGGGGCCTCTTGCAGTGGAACTTTCTCACAGAGGCGCCAGGCTGGTGACACTGCACTGGGGGAGAGAGGGTTGTGCCTGGAGGGGTTGTGAAACCGCATGCGTTCAGAGAGGAAGTGTAAGCAGGTTAAAGACACTTCCTGTGCCCGCTTGCATTTTCTTATCATCCAGGGGCAGGCAGCGCAGTAGTGCTGCCCAAGAGCTGCTGTGTCTCAGTCCTTCACCAGCACACAAACTTAAGATTCGTTAAAACTCAGTGGAGGATTGGTCAGATGATCTGTGGTACAACCGTAATGGAATGCTGTGTAGCCACAAAAAAGAAGGAGGATTGAAAAAAAATAAGATGGGGTGGGAAGAATGATATAGCTTTCTCTTGACGTTGGAAGATGCCCATGATCTACTCCCCATCGAAGAAAACAAACAAGTTACAGAACAGTATATTTAATAATTCGTTCTGAGTCTAAAACACAAACAAAAAATAATAATTTCCACAGAATGGGAGAGATATGATTTGCAAGTCATCTGATATGGGACTTGTATCCAGAATATATAAAGAACTCTTGTGGGACTTCCCTGGTGGTCCAGTGGTTAAGACTCTGCCCTTCCCCTATAGGGGTCACGGGTTCCATCCCTGGTCAGGGAACTAAGATCCCACATGCCGTGCAGCACTGCCAGAAAAGGAAAAAAAACAACAATGACAAAACGAAACAGAATATATAAAGAACTCCTGTAACTCAATGGTAAAAAGACAACCCAGTTTTCAAGTGGGCAAAGGATTTGAATAGATATTTCTCCAAAGACAATATATAAAATGGCCACTCAGTACACGAAAATGTTCAACATTATTAGTCATTAGAGAAATACAAATCAAAACCAAAAGATACCGCTTCACACCCACGAGGATGGTTAGAATAAAAAAGAAAGAAAGAAACTAAGTGTTCGTGAGAATGTGGAGAAATGGGAACTCTTGTACTTTGCCAGTGGGAATTTAAGCTGGTGCAGCTACTGTGGAAAACAGTTTGACAGTTCCTCAAAAAAGTTACACATAGTTTCCATGTGACCTAGCAATTCCTAGGTCTAGACCCAAAAGAATTGAAAATATGTTCACAAAAAAACTTATACACGAGTGCTCATAACAGAATTATTCATATTAGCCAAAAACTGGAAACAATGCAAATGTCTACCAACTGATGAATGGATAAACAAAATGTGGTCTATTCATACAGTGGAATATTATTCAGTCATTAAAAAAGAATGAAGTATTGGTACATTCTACAATGTTTGTCCATGTAGAATGTTTGTACATTCTACAAGCATTCTACAATGTTTGTCCATGGACAAACCTTGAGAACCATGCTAAGTGAAACAAGTCAGGCACAAAAGGTCAGATATTGTATGATTGCATTTACATGAAATGTCCAGGATAGGCAAATCTGTAGAGACAGAAAATAGATGAGTGGTTGTCAGGATGGGGGGAGTGGAGAATGTGGAGTGACTGCTCTTGGGTATAGAGATTTTTTTTTGGAGTGATGAAATGTTCTGGAATTAGATAGTGGTGATGGTTGCACAACTTTCTGAATATATTTTTATTTATTTTTTATTTTTTAAAAAAATTTTATTTTATTTATTTACTTTGGGCTGTGTTGGGTCTTCGTTGCTGCGTCTGGGCTTTCTCTAGTTGTGTTGACGGGCTTCTTGTTGCAGTGGCTTCTCTTGTTGTGGAGCACGGGCTCTAGGCGTGCAGGCTTCAGTAGTTGTGGCACGGGGGCTCAGTAGCTGTGGCTTGCGGGCCCCAGAGCGCAGGCTCAGTAGTTGTAGCCCCCGGGCCTAGCTGTTCTGCAGCATGTGGGATCTTCCCGGACCAGGGCTCGAACCTGTGTCCCCTGCATTGGCAGGTGGATTCTTAACCGCTGCGCGGGAAGCCCCTGGATATATTTTTAAAAAACACTAAATGGTATGTGATTTATATTTGGAAAAAAAAAAAAGAAAGAAAAATGGAAGTTGAAATTATGGGTGTGTTTGTAAAAAAAAAAAAATCTGAAAGGACACACAACCAAACTCCAAACAGTGATTACCTCTGCAGAATACGGATTACACATTTCTGCATTATCTGGAAGAGGGTGTATAACTTGGGTAATTTTAAAAAATTAAAATATTAAAAACACAACAGAATAGAGGAAGTGTATTTGTTTATGGGAAAGTGATACTGATACACTTCATATTCTCTCTGTTGAGAGGAAATCCTGCTCAACCTGCAAGGCCACTTCCAGTGTCGCTGCCCTGGAGAAGGCTTTTGCAGTCAGATTACCCACAATCTACTGCCAGGCAGTTACAACTTGACAAGCTGGCTCTTGATAATTAGATGATATTAAACAGTCTTTTTCAAATTCAGTTAAAATCAGATAAGTCAGACTGATTTCTTTGATTCTCTGTACAGCAGTTTCAATTTACAGCTAACCAAATTCTTTTGTTTTGTTCTGCAATTACAAAAAGAATATACATTTTAAAATTCAAACATCACAGAAGTGTATAAAGTAAAAGGATCAAAACTCTAGAATAGGGTTTCCTTGGTGGCGCAGTGGTTGAGAGTCCGCCTGCCGATGCAGGGGACACGGGTTCGTGCCCCGGTCCGGGAAGACCCCACGTGCCGCGGAGCGGCTGGGCCCGTGAGCCATGGCCGCTGAGCCTGCGCGTCCGGAGCCTGTGCTCCGCAATGGGAGAGGCCACAACAGTGAGAGGCCCGCGTACCGCAAAACGAAACTCTAGAATAACCATGGTTACCAGTTTGGAGCCATACGTTCTTCACGACAAAAAATTATTAGTTCTAGTAGTTAACCATACAGGTTTGATCTGTTTGGAAAAACTATAATTCTCCTCTCACCACGGAACATCTAATCCAGAATTGAGTCAAATTAGCCGTCTCCAGTGTGAAGGTTTTCCTTTACACCAGCTTCAAATTTTAGATGCTTGAGTTAGGGCTTAAATTTATAGAAACTTTAAGTGTATCAGTAGCAACGAATAGAACACCTGGGATGAAAGGATTCGGGAAACAATCTCAGAGTCTCCATTGCTTGGATTATATAAGTTTATGTGTATGTTTCAGCAGGTGGGTATACTCATTTGTGTATTTATCATGTTCTGGTTTTCAGTTTAAAAAAACAAAATAATTTTATATAATATATATATATATTTTTTCCCCCACTTCTTTTCAAGGTTTATAAGGCTGAGGAACTATAAAGTACATGTAAGCCCCAAAGATTCTAGGAAGTCAGGGGCTCAATGCAGGAGAGAGCAGGTGATTCCCCTGAAGAGCTGGGCTGCAAAGATCTCAGGCTGGGACCACATGGGGAAGGCCTGAGGGGCAGGATGCACCTTACACACACACACACACACACACACACACACACACACACACACACACACACACACTTCTTCCCTAGTCATGTTCGCCAGCTGCCTTCATCATAACTGAGACTGTCAGTTCTCTGAGGGCCCAGATCCTCTGAACTGTCTCTCCATTCCATCCCTTCTGTTAGAACCTCCATCAGTTTTCACCTGAACAATTTATTGCCACTGCAGCTCTTCTTTCCCTCAGTCCCCTCCCCCTAGAGAAGGTTCTACCTCCCAGGTACTACCACAGTAGCCTTGAGAAACCTGAGCATGTCTCTCTCACGCTCTAAAACCCCTGATGAGTCCCTTCTTCCCTAGTCATGTTCGCCAGCTGCCTTCATCATAACTGAGACTGTCAGTTCTCTGAGGGCCCAGATCCTCTGAACTGTCTCTCCATTCCATCCCTTCTGTTAGAACCTCCATCAGTTTTCACCTGAACAATTTATTGCCACTGCAGCTCTTCTTTCCCTCAGTCCCCTCCCCCTAGAGAAGGTTCTACCTCCCAGGTACTACCACAGTAGCCTTGAGAAACCTGAGCATGTCTCTCTCACGCTCTAAAACCCCTGATGAGTCCCCTTTTGCACACACAAGGTCGAGTCCGAGCTCCTTGGTATGGCTTTCAGGGGCCTCGTTGCCTCTCTGTGCCCCATGGTCTAACCTACCGAATGTCTCCTCAGTGGGCAAACAGACCAAGCACCTAGAGAAAAGTTTATGAAACACAAAGTGTTGGCCATACTCGCACCCCTTTCTGAGGAAAGCAGCTTCAGTAGGTGGTTTCTGTATGATGTCATATTGGTTGCATCAGATGAACAGTGTGGAACGGATTCTGTTGGCGTGGTGATGGCTGACTGGACCCGAGGTGATGCCTGGGGCAAAGATGGCCACGGATAGACTGGACTCAACACATGCAGCTCCCTCCAGGATGGCTTGGTTGTTCCACTTATGAATTGTTCCACACAGGGTCATGAAAATGGACTCAAACATATCACGTCACAGAGGAGTGACAAATGAGATCTCAGATTGGGAAGTTCCAGGTTACACAGAATCCATGCAACTAAGACTGAGCCAGTGGGCTGGATGCCTCAAGTCTGTGTGTCCTCTGTGGGGTAAAATGATCTTAATGATGTCTTATTTTTCCATAGGTTCATCTGAAAACGATGAGAGAGAATTTTCTCTTGCTCCACTCAAGAGAGCAAACAGGACTTTGTATCACGCTCTTTTGTATCTTCATCACTGCTCATTCCATGGTCCAAGCCATCACCATCTTGTGCCCAGATTTTGTTTTTTGCATCAGATTATTTTATATTTTTTGATAAATATATCAATGCAAATAATACTGTAATCCATGTTCCCTTCTCCTCATGCCCTGGAAGCAATAATTACAATTGTTTGAGGGTAATGATGCTTTTATATTTTAGCATGTATAAATATCACACATATATATATCTATATATGTGTGATATTTATGACTTTTAATTGACATAAAATGATTTCAAAACTGTATAAAATGTTCTGCACTTTGGTAACTCAATATTATGTCTATGAGATCAATAAAAGTGAATATATATAATTCTGGTTTATCCATTTTGATAGCTGTATAATATTCCATTGTTTGGATATGCTCATATGCAGTCTTCCTTTTCTGATAGATGTTGAGTTGTAACGTTTCAGTAAAAATCCGAGTATATGTCTTTTTGTATATTCTTTATAAATTCCCTTATAGTATACCTCCAAGAAAATTTTAAGTCATAAGGCAGACCCATCTTCAAAGACAATATATAATAATGCCTGGTAATAAATTGTCTTTCAGAGTAGTTAATGGCAATTCTACCAATTCTCCTTTTCTTTATTTGTCAATATCTCACTTTTTTTCCCTTGATGTTGTTGTTGACTGAAAAAGCACTGCACACCGTAAAAGCAGTGAGTTTCAGTTTTTTTTAATTAATTAATTAATTAATTAATTAATTAATTTATTTATTTAGGCTGTGTTGGGTCTTCGTTTCTTTGCGAGGGCTTTCTCTAGTTGCGGCGAGCGGGTGAGAGGGCTTTCTCTAGCTGTGGCAAGCGCGGGCCTCTCACTATCGTGGCCTCTCGTTGCGGAGCACAGGCTCCAGACGCGCAGGCTCAGTAATTCTGGCTCACGGGCCCAGCCACTCCGTGGCATGTGGGATCTTCCCAGACCAGGGCTCGAACCTGTGTCCCCTGCACTGGCAGGCAGATTCTCAACCACTGCGCCACCAGGGAAGCCCCCTTATGATGTCTTTTTGGCAATTTTTTTTTTTTTTTCCCCCCCGGTATGCGGGCCTCTCACCGCTGTGGCCTCTCCCACCGCGGAGCACAGGCTCCGGACGCGCAGGCCCAGCGGCCATGGCGCAGACTCTCAACCACTGCGCCACCAGGGAAGCCCGAATTTCAGTTTTATTGGGGGACCTTATTGAGAACTATATAGCCCAGGAGACAGCCTCTCAGATTGCTCTGAAGAGGTAGGGGAGGAGCCAGTATATATGTGATTTTTTTGGCTGGGAAAAACATGTAGTCAATCATACATCTTGGTAAAAGATCACTAATCTAATCATAAAACCCAGATATCTCAAGTTAATGATCTTAGTATCTACGTCTGGGAAGATGCAAGAATCTGGGGTCATTGACATTCTCCCTTAGATATGCATCTTAATTATCTATATCCAAAACACAGAAAGCTCCATCTTACTTTTCTCCTTCCGGAATTCCCTTCCAGGTGCACTGTCGGTGGGCAACTGCAGTGGGTTGCAACTTAATCCTTACAGAACTGGAATGGTGGGGGGCAACATTCTTTGTTTACCTTGTAATGTCCAGTTTTGTCTATTAAGCCATATATGTAAATATATATATATCTTATTAACTTAATTTCCCTTCTCTGATAGACCTAGTGGCAGGGCAGGAATAAAGACGCAGATGTAGAAAATAGACTTGAGGACAAGGGGGGGAAGGGGAGGCTGGGACGTAGAGAGAGAGTGGCATGGACATATATACACTACCAAATGTAAAATAGATAGCTAGTGGGAAGCTGCTGCATAGCACAGGAGATCAGCTCGGTGCATTGTGACGACCTAGAGAGATGGGATAGGGAGGGTGGGAAGGAGGCTCAAGAAGGAGAGGATATGGGGATATATGTATACATATAGCTGATTCACTTTGTTGTACAGCAGAAACTAACACAACATTGAAAAGCAATTATACTCCAATAAAGATGTTGCGCGTCCGGAGCCTGTGCTCCGCAATGGGAGAGGCCACAACAGTGAGAGGCCCGCGTACCGCCAAAAAAAAAAAAAAAATTTCCCTTCTTTTACAAAGTTATAACAGATGATAAAGTAGGAGATTTAGATCACTGGCTTATTATAAAAAGCTGTAGTTCAGGAACAGTCAGATGGAAAAAATGCACAGGGCAGGGTGTGAGGAGAGAGTTTCCCTGCCCTCTCCAGGCACCTCCACATGCTCACCAACCCAGAAGCTCCTTGTGCCCAGCTTTTGTGGCAGTTTCCTAACTAGTGGGTCCTGCTTCCAACCTTGCCTCTGCTACGGTCAGAGGGGTCCTTTAAAAATATGTCAGATCACGTCACTTTCTTGCTCAAAACCTTCCAGTGGTTCCTCATGTCACTCAAAATACCAGCCAAAGTTCTCACCGTGTCCCACAAAGGCTTAACTCATCAGACATCTCATCATCTGTTTGAGCTCGTCCCCCTCCAGCTTAGTCCTTTCCAGCCTCACTGCTGTCCCGGCCCTTTGATCATCCA
This sequence comes from Physeter macrocephalus, assembly GCF_002837175.3. Taxonomy (NCBI): domain Eukaryota; kingdom Metazoa; phylum Chordata; class Mammalia; order Artiodactyla; family Physeteridae; genus Physeter; species Physeter macrocephalus. The sequence continues at coordinate 67,634,915 of NC_041227.1, forward strand.
TCACTCCTTTGCCTCAGGGCACTTGTTCTCCTGCAGGCTCCTTCCCTCACCTCCTCGAGGTTCCTTAGCACTTATAAACTGCTTCTACTATCTATTTTCCTTATTCATCCAGTTTATTGTCCATCTTCCCTACTGGAATGTAAACTCCACTTGGACTGTTGTTCACTGCTGTATGCCGGGTACCTAGAACAGTGCTTGGAGCAGAGTGGATAAATATTGAATCAGTAAATATTTACTGAATGAATGAGCGCTCGGGGCTGCCCTTGTCCCTAAGGATAGTTAAGAGGCTTTTGCTTTCCAAGGTCTAGGCTCTCAGAAGCAAAAAGCTGTATCATCCAAAACGGAGAGGTTGAAGGAGTTGAAGGAAGAGGGCTGGGGACTTCCCTGGTGGCGCAGTGGTTAAGAATCCGCCTGCCGATGCAGGGGACACGGGTTCGAGCCCTGGTCCGGGAAGATCCCACATGCCGCGGAGCAACTAAGCCCGTGCGCCACAACTACTGAGCCTGCGCTCTAGAGCCCGTGAGCCACAACTACTGAGCCCGCACACTTAGAGCCCATGCTCCGTAACAAAAGAAGCCACCGCAATGAGAAGCCCGCGCACTGCAGCAAGAGTAGCCCCCGCTCACCACAACTAGAGAAAAGCCCGTGAGCAGCAACGGAGACCCAACGCAGCCAAAAATAAATAAATAAAATAAATAAATTTGTTTAAAAACATCTATTTGTTTTCATTTCAGGATGTTAATATCTATTTTAAAAAAAGAAAGAAGAGGGCTGAGTTCCCAGAGCCAGGAATTTATTTAATGACTATATAAAATGACATAATACACTGGGGGCAGGTAAGCAATCTGTTGGCTCTTTCCAGACTGTGAACTGGAGAATAGAGAGAGGATTGGCCAGTTATAAGAGAGGGGAGGGCAGTTCAGACATGCAGAGAAATAGGTGTCATGAGAGATATAAATATGAGCTCCGTGAATGAGGAACAGCGATAGCTTGGAGGGCGGTGTCCACCCCTAATGGCCTCTCTAGCCCCAGTCCACATGGACTCTCACGCTGAAGCTTTTCTCTCCTGTGGCTCTTGGATGAATAAAATATTGACTAGGCAAGGGTGTGGCAGCAGGAAGCTTCTGGGCGCTCAGGGACCAGCGGGCCTCTGGCTGATGTAGTTGGCATCAGGAAACACAGGCTGGGGCCTCCCAGCCTCCCACATGAATCCACCAGGCCTAACTGTCTCGAAACCCAAGACAAATCAGGGCAAAGTTCTCTTTTCAGACTCCCACAGAAGATACGCTGGTGCAAATGCTGCTGGCTGTCATCAGCTGCTGTCTCCCGGCCCAGGCTCCTCACCCACGACTTCCTCTTGGGTGTATCAACACAAGCTGCTTTGGTCAGGATGGTTCTGACACAAGTATCTGGATCACCACAGGGCTCTTTCCCCTTCTTCCCACCTGCCAGGAGGTTAGAAGGAGAAACTCCCCAGAGGAGGAGTTGGAGCCTCAGGGGAGAGGAGGTCACTGAGGCCACCACCCTATTCCAAGGCCCTTATGATCTCATGGCTAGGTGGACGATGCATTCTGAGGTTCTAGAAACTCTACCTGGGTTTTCCCTTTACCTGGAGGGAAGGTTGAGCTGAACACACCACAGGTAGGGATCTTCTAAGGATGGCACCCCTTGGGCATTCACCTGTAGTCCGGGGCCCCCCGTTGTCCCTGATTGACCTCACTTCGAGGGCTCCATTTCCAGCATCTGGGTGTGGGGTTCATTTCTGTGGCCAACAGAGCATACAGTTCAGGGCCAGCAATCTGGGAATCAGCTCTGGGCCGTATCGCCTTACTATGTTGTGCCAGTGAATCTCTTCACCTCTCTGGGCCTTGGTTCCTTCTTCTGTACATTGCCCAGACTTCCATGGGACTCACCAATCTGTGAGCTCAGATAGGATCATATTCATCTTCATACCCCCACGTTGTTGCTTTATGACCCCCACCTGCTAGCACAAGATCTCCAGCTTCCTGCAAATCTTCTGTGCTATTTCAGAAAGTCTTACATACCATTCCCTGGCGTGTAAGCTGCTCCAGGCTTCAAACCTTGGCTGCTATAGCCTAGATAATAGCCACTGTGTATAAGAAGGATCTCTACTCCCCTCTGACAGCTAAGACTTCATTCCTGGGTCAAGCTCATTGTTGTATGAGTCTCCCCTACCTTCAGGAAGCTCCTCTGCTCCCTCTTGAAAAGTTCTTCTATAGGGTCACCTCGGAAGTTTTCCAGGCATGCCCAGTCATTCTTGAACTTCCAAAGTGGCCACAACCCAAGTCTGGCCGGCTTTGTGTACAATGAAGATATCAGTAACGCCCGCCTGATAAAACTTTTTCCAACAAGGAAAAATTTGTTAAAACAAGGAAAATGACTGCCTGCCATCACTCTACCTCAGTGGGAAAAAAGAAAACATTTCCTATCTTCTCACTGGGTAGCTTGAGTCCATCTAGAAAATAGATCCAGAGAATTCCCTGGTGGTACAGTGGTTAGGACTCTGCGCCTTCACTCCTGTGGGTCCAGGTTTGATCTCTGGTCGGGGAACTAAGATCCCACAAGCCGTGCTGCACGGGCAAAAAAAAAAAAAGAGAAAACAAAAACAAAAACAGAACCTGGAAGACTGGTTATTGTAAGATGTGTTTGCACTGTCTGAAGTGTTTGGGAGAATATCTAAATCATTAGGGAGGCCTCCTCCCAGGTCTCACGACCAATCAGAGTCTCCTCAACCCCTCTGCTGTCCCTCCTCCAGCTGAATATTCCTGAAGCTCCTTCAGGAACTATGGACGACTCCCTTCAAGGCCTCGGATGACTCCCTATGAATTTGGACGGTCTCGGCCAAATCTCACATTGTGGTAAGTAATAGGAGCCCATTTGAACTGGCTAAAATTAAAAGAATAAATTTGTTTAAAGGATATCACAAAACCCTTAGGGGAACCCCAAAACAACGGGGTCTTCTGGGTGGCTGGAGAGGGCACCCCATCTTCCCCCATTTTTCCCTTCCTCTCTGCAGGCCACCATTCTCCTCATCTTCAACAAAGCTCGAAAAAGTTTGCCCTTTATTGACCACCTCATCCCAACTTTATATATACTTAATCGAAAAGACCATGGGGGCTAAGATCTCTGAATTTCCACACTCTTAGGAGGGAGAATCTGATTGACACAGCTAGAGTCAAATGTCCTCCCCACAGTAACCAGCTGAGGCCAAGGGAACAGAGTCACATCCTAAATATAAACCAGCATCTGGCCCCCTCGCGTCCTCAATCCCTGGGTGGGGAAGTAGTCCTCAAGCAGAGGTTGTGGGGCTAGGGTGAGGCAGAGACGCCGAAAGTTCTTTGTTTCTTGGGGTAAATTTCAGTCTTACAACATAACTTGGCTCAAACTTTCTTTAGCCTCACGTCCCACTTTTTCTTCCTCAATCTCTCATCAGCCTATCCCACTTGCCTGAAATGTGCATTCCCCGTCACCACGTGTCAAAATCTGCCCAAGATCTTCTCTAAGGCTTTTTAAAAATAATAAATTTATTTATTTATTTTTGGCTGCGTTGGGTCTTCGTTGCTGCACACAGGTTTTCTCTAGTTGCGGAAAGTGGAGGCTACTCTTCGTTGCGGTGCGCGGGCTTCTCACTGCGGTGGCTTCTCTTTGTTGCAGAGCACGGGCTCTAGGCGCTCGGGTTTCAGTAGTTGTGGCTCGCAGTCTCCAGAGCGCAGGCTCAGTAGTTGTGGCGCATGACAGGCTTAGTTGCTCCGCGGCATGTGGGATCTTCCCAGATCAGGGCTCAAACCTGTGTCCCCTGCATTGGCAGGCAGATTCTTAACCACTGCACCACCAGGAAAGCCTTTCTCTAAGGCTTCATGCCAACTTCTCCATGCCATCCTTTATGATAGTTTCCACTAGAAATGTAGTAAGAAAAATTTCAGATTTGAAAGATCTCCTGAATATCACCTAATTCAACCCTCCCTCACCTCACACAAGTCCCTTATATATTACCTCCCACTAAATCTTCAACCAGGCCCTGTTCACACACCTCCAGAGCTGGGATGCTCAGGACCTCTCAAAGAGATCCACTGTGTCTCCGGCATCTCTGCTTGTAGGAAAATGCTTTCTTGTATTACATGCCAGTTTGCCTTCCTGTGACTTCCATGCTTTAGACTTGGTTTTGCCCTGTGGAAATGCCTAAGACTAATCTTTTCACCTTCCCACCCGGAAACCCCTCAGAAATTTGGATATGGCTCATGTCAACCCTTAGTCTTCTCTTTTCCAGGCTGAACATCCTCAGTTATGTCTAATATTCCCCATAAAACAGTCTCAAGTCCTCTGACCATCCCAGGAGGAACACGTTTCGACTACCCTCCTAAAATCTGGTGCCTCAAAATAAGTACAACAGGGATATTCAAGGAAATCTTTAAATTTAAAAAAAAAAGGAAGAAAATAAATTAAATCTCCAACATAATAAGAATTTGGTTATATCGATTAAACAACTCGATTTTATACAATACTATTCAGCCTTTATCAATATACGGTAGATTTACATATACTAGCACAGAAAGATTGTCATGGTAGAAAAAAAGCAAGTTACAGAGCAGTGTGTGTTACATCTTATTTGTCTGCTAGGCAGGAAGTCTGTCTTTCTCAGCTTCTCTCTCTCCCATCTCTCTGCCTCTTAAACATTTCGTTTTTTCGTGTATATGTAAAACAAATTGGGGGGAGGATAATGACTGAATTCTGCATAGTTATTTCTAAATTCTAGAGATGTCTTGAGTTATTTCTAGAATATAGAGGATAAGGTTTGGGGGATCTTTCATGCTATGATTGTTATGTCTGTAATTTTTTTTTTTGTAAAGAGCACATATTACTTTCATAATCAGAAAACAACAACAACACTAATAAAGAATTTGCAATGCTTTGGTGAGCTCTGAATATCAGGGTGTTGATCTATTTCCTCCTTCACATTCTTTTCATTTATTCATTCAACCAACGCTCTCTAAGGCCTTCTCTGTGCCAGACCTGGTGCTGGGCCTTGGGCTCTTAGAGGCTAGCGAAGTGTGATTCTACCTGTGAGAAGCTCACAGATGTCAGAGAAAACCTAGCATAAATGCTAGAACAGAGGAAATCACAGAGCTGAGGGATCACAGTGGGGGGACTTCCTGGAGACTTGAAGATAATAGTGTTTGTTGGCCTTAAAGGGTTTTTGGGTGATTGAGAGCAGCCTTGCAAAGGCCTGGAGGCAGGGAGAGCTGTGCTGTCCTCCGTCCACCCCCTCCAACTTCTTCCCTCTAGTCCAAGCCACCACCATCCCTCACCATCCTCTGCAGCATTCTTCCCCTCCAGTCTATTTTCAACCTAGCAGCCAGAGTGATCTTTCAAAAACACAAAGGCAACCATGTCATCCCCCTGCTCAAAACTAATCTTGTGGCTTCCTCTTTCTATTAGGAGAAAAAGTCCAAAAATCCTCCACATGACCCCTCAGATCTTGCACTCAAGCCATCAGAAAATCTGTTGGTTTCAAAAAATACCCTGACGGGCTTCCCTGGTGGCGCAGTGGCTGAGAGTCCGCCTGCCGATGCAGGGGACACGGGTTCGTGCCCCAGTGCGGGAAGATCCCACATGCCGCGGAGCGGCTGGGCCCGTGAGCCATGG
>NC_041227.1:67640651-67653909 GCF_002837175.3 Physeter macrocephalus
AGGCCACGGCAGTGAGAGGCCCGTGTACCGCCAAAAAAAAAAAAAAAAAAACCACACAAAAAAACCCCTGACTCTGACTGCCTCTTACCATCTTCACTGTAGCCACTGGTGCAAACCACCATTGTCTGTCTCCTGGGTTTTTGCAGGAGCCTTCTCACTGTCCCTCTGATTCCACCTCCCGAGCCCATCTGCCCTCACCTTAGGCAGAGTCATCATGTCAGTCCTCCAGTCTAAACCCTCCAATGGCTCCTATCTCACCCAGAGCCAAAGCTAAAGGCCTTATAGTGGCCCACAGGCCCTGCATATCAGGCCCTTCATTGCCCCTCTGACGTCACCTCTTCCTGCCCTTCTCTCGCCCAGCCACTGGCCTCCTTACTCTCTCGCCATCGCATCAGGCTTGCTGTGTCTTGGGGCCTTTGCTCTGGGTGTTTCTCTGTTTGGAATGCTGTTCCCCCAGATGATTACCTGACTCCCTCCCTCCTCATCTTCAAAGCCGCTCTGGTGATCTCTATCTCTGTCTCAGAATCCTCCATTCCCCGAGTTCTGCCCTCACCCCGAGTCTCTTTCTCTCTCTGGGTCTTATGGCAGGAGTTCACTCACTAGGGTTTCTCACATTTGCCCCAGATACAAAGATGAAACTTCCTGGCATTTGGGATGGTGGAAGGTGGTTAAGAGGGTGAGAGCTGTGGCCATGAGTGTCATTTCTCAAGTCTTCTGAGGCAGAGCCTGTTGCTAGAAATCCCATGAGGCAAGTCCAGGAGAGGTGGGAGTTGGGAACTAGGGCTGAACCTGGCCTGGGTCAGGTCCAAGGCAGGGACCACCAATGGGGACACTGACCTGGGTGTCAGGCCAGAGCGGTGGGGGCTCAGGACGATGGGAAAGGTTTTGGACCTTTGGGGTTTGACTGCAGACTAAAAACCACAACAAAGTTAGATTATGTCAATCCTACAATGACCTGTGAAGCACTATGTCCTGTGCTACCTCCTCCCTACCCTGTGCCACATCTGTCTGACTTCATTTCCTTTAACACTCGCTTCTCACTATGCAGCAGTCACCCTGACCTCCTTGTTGTTCCTAGACCACCCCAGGTACACTCCTTCCTGCCCCAGGACCTTTGAACTTGCCAGTCTCTCTGCCTGAAACACTCTTTCCCAAATATCTGCATCCTTATTCCTCTCTTCAGTGAGGCCTTCCCTGACCACAATCACAAAATACACACTCACATACAAGAATTCTTACCTCCCTCTCTCCAGACTTTATTTTTTCTCCTTAATATCTATCCCTAACCAACAAGGATTGCTCTTATCTAGTGCTATCTCTCTCTCCATTAACATGTCAGCTCCATGAGGACAGGGATTGCTGTCTGTTGTGTCCACTGATATAGCTCCAATATCCAGTGCAGTGGCTAGCACAAAGGAGGTCTTCTATACAATATTTGTGAATGAACCCAGGGAGAGTCTCCAGCATCTATTACATGCCAGATATTTTTCAGCCATTATTTTATTTCTTACTAGAAATAAATGGGATGATCCCATTTTTGTCAAAAAAAAAAAAAGGTGTATATAATGCACAGAGCACATACTATGTTGCTCAATACAGCCTGGAGGGAATGGCTGGGCGCCCCCTGGGGCTCATTGTGAGGTGGTGGCCCTCCGTATAGCATGGGAAGAAAACTGTCTAAACTTAGCTCTGCTCCACTAAGGTGTCAATAGCAATTCTCTCCGGGAGGAGGGATTTCAAGTGATTTTAACTTTTTTCCTTTTTACTAAGTTGCATTTTGTGATTTTTCTACAAGAAAAAATTTTAATGGAGAGTGTACTGAGCCTACTGAAGTATTTTCAGTGTACTGAAAATGCACTAAATGTATATTTTCAGGAATTCCCTGGTGGTCCAGTTGTTAGGACTCTGTGCTTCCACTGCAGGGGGCGCAGGTTCTGTCCCTGGTCAGGGAACTAAGATCCCACATGCCTCGAGGTGCGGGGCAGGCCCCCTCCCCAAAAAAGTGTACTGAACCCTAAAGTGTAGTGTTATAATTCTGAATGATTATCATAATGGAAAAAAGGCTTTTGTGAAAATCAAATGGGGGTGGGTGAGGGGTGAGATAGGAGTAGGGGATTAAGAAGTACAAACTACTATGTATAAAATCAGTAAGCTACAGGATGTATTGTACAGCACAGGGAATATAGCCAATATTTTATAATAACAATATTTTAAAATATTATATTTTATAATAACTTTATTTTTAAAACATTTATTTATTTATTTATTTTGGCTGCACCGGGTCTTAGTTGTGGCACACTGGATATTTGTAGCGGCATGCAGGATCTTTAGTTGCGACATGTTGACTCTTAGTTGCGGCATGCATGAAGGATCTAGCTCCTCAACCAGGGATTGAACCTGGGCCCCCTGCATTGGGAGCACCGAGTCTTAGCCACTGCACCACCAAGGAAGTCCCTAAAATAACTGTAAATGGAGTAAATCTATGAAAGTTTTGAATCACAATGCTGTACATTTGAAACTAATATCATATTGTAAATCAACTATACCTCAGATTCTCTTATTCTTTAAAACCCCTCTTTCTTCTCTTTTGCCTGCCCTCCCAACCCCACCTCCAGGTTTTTACCTTTGCAATCTTTGACCCAAATGGTAAATGTAGTTCAATGAATCTCTCAGTAAAAAAATAAGAAAAAGATAAAAAGGATGCTTTCGAAAGCTCGTGACGTGGTCACAAGGATCCACCCAGGTGGATGGCCTGCACAAAGGCACGTGAACTTGTCGTTCTGGCCCAGTAGGTTGGTCACTGGCCAAGGCAAATTCATGACTTTTTTTGCACTGGCCCTGGTGAACATTGCTCCCAGGTAGAAGTGACAGGGAGGGATATGGATGCAAATCTTCCCCCAAAAGAGTCCCGCTTCCTTGAGCGGTGTGGTAAGGGTTGTTAGTATTATCAAGGGGACCCCCAGAATGAGGGGTAGAGCACCAGCCTTCAGGTCAGACAAACTTTGGTTTGCAATTCTCGCTAGGTTGATTCCCAGCTGGTGACTCTGTGCAAGACTCCTAACCTATCAGGGACCTCAGTTTCTGCATCTGTAAAATGGAGATAAGAAAGCCAATTTCCTGGGGCTGCTCTGAAGAGGAAATGAGGAGATAAATAAATGCAAAATGCTCAGCACCATCATATGGCTCATCATATGTGCTCAGCAAACTGTATTGTGTAAAATGATATATTCATTCAACAAATGTTATTGCCATGTAAAGTGCTAGGGTGGACGAAACAGAGCAGCCCCTGCTCTGTGGCGCTTACAGACTAGTGGAACAGATAGTCATGGTGTAATCACATGAATAAAGAATTAAATACTGAGAAGGAAAAGTAATTGCGCTAAATACTGAGAAGGAAAAGTCCAAAGAACTAAGAGAGCATATAACCAGGGGCGCCTAATCTAGCCACTTTTTAACCCAGAAGAGGTGACTACAGACGAAATAGAATGTTTTTGTTTTTCCCTTAATGATAAGAGAATCCTTCACATGTACAATATGCCTGAACGTTTTGCAAAGAACTTTTCGTAGATGAGATTTTCATATGATCCGAAGCAGAGATGATGACCCTCTTTTTACAGAAGTGGAAACTAAGGTGGAGAGAGGTTATATAACTTCCTTAAGACCAGACAGCTCATTGATAGCACACCCAGAGATCAGACAAAACCCAGAAGTCCTTTGCTTCCACATCTATTGCTTTTTCAGTATATCATTTTTTAAAAATTCTGAAATACAGCATACTTTCTTCTTTCTAAAATGTTGAAATATAGTTTACTTATGAAAAGCATGGGGAAATATATGTGTATGGTTTAAGGAATACCTATGTAACTACCACCCAGCCCAAGGAACAGAATTTAACATAGCTCAGAAGTCCCCTTATATACCCTTCCCTAGAAGTAACTCCTATGCTAAATTTTGTTAATCATTCATTCTCTTACCTTTTAAAAGAGTTTTTATCATTTATGCATCTCAGTGATATATTATTGCTTATTTATAAACGGCATCTTAGTTTATGTTTTCTATAGCTCGCTTCTTACTCTCAACGTTTTGTTTTTGAGATTATTCATGTTGACGATGCCTATATCTCATTTTTACAAATAAATAATATTCCATTGTGTGATTACACCACAATTTATTTGTGCACTCCCTTGCTAACAGACATTTGGATCATTTCCAGTGTTTTACCATTATAGCTCTTCTTTTTCCTTTGGGAGATAAATGAATTTGTTTTTATAAAAAACTTTTGAAGATGTTATAAGTTTTGTGAATTTAAAGTCCAGTCCCTACACCCACATTATCAGTACTGTATGATAGTAGGTTCTATGATTTATTTTGAGTTTACCATCATCCAGGAACTGTGTTAGGAGATTTACACATATTTTAAAAATTTAATTCTCTTAACATTCCTATTTGATATGTATTATTATCTTCAGGTGAAAGGACTATTTTTTTTTAGGCAATGAAACTGAGGTCCCTAGGGGTTAGACAATTAGCCTAAGCTCATTAGGAGAGCCAAGGTTGCAACTCGGTCTAATTCTAACGTTCTGGTCCCTTCCAATTCACTCCAGGACTTAATACCGTGTTGTGCAGTAATAAAAACCAAATGTAATGATGAACTATACTATCTATAAGTATCTACTCTATTTTTTATATTTGTGATTGTGGTAAAACACACATAACATAAAATTTACCATCTTAACCACTTTTAAGTGTACAGTTCAGTAGTGTTAAGTACATTCACATTGTCGTGCAATCATCTCCAGAGCTCTTACAGCCATTCTTGAACATATCACCTGGGACACACGTGCAGGAGTTTTCTCCAGGACATGTCCTATGGGTGGAATTCCATGGGTTTGCATGTGTCCAACTTTATCAGTTAATGCCAAACTTTTTTCCGAAATGTTTGCACCAATTTATACTCCCATAAGCAGTTACTTTTTTTTCAAGTATGCATTACATTCAAATGTTTAAAAAAATCATTTTAAGTTCCAATGTTAAAAGAACAAAAAGACAATACAATGAAAAACTCTCCTGTCCCCTAACCACCTCATTCTCTCCCCAGAGGCAATCAAAATTACTTATTACTTATATAATTATTATTATAAGGTCTTCATGAGAATTAAATTAGTTAATATATGTAAAGTATTTAGAATCCTGCCTATTAGAACTGTAACTACTATCAGGATAATCACATCGATGTTTTCTCATTCTTTTTTACAGTTGCCTGATAGTCTATTATATAAATGTATCACTATTTTAATCATAATTGATAAACATTTACGTTGTTCCTGTATGTTTATAGCACAGCAGTAAATAACTATTATTTCCCACTCACATAGGTGAGTACATCTAAAGGATAAAGTTCTGGAACTGGAACTGCTGGGTCAAAGGTATTTAACACAGTTATAATTTTAATGGATATTGGCAAACTGCCCTTCATGAATACATCACAGATTCTCATATATATTAACTTAAGGAGATAGAAACTTTGGAATAGAATAAACCTAGGTAAGCTACTTTGTTGTTCAGATGAGTCAGCTGATGCACGGGAGAGGGAAAATGACTGGCACTGGCAGTTAGTAGTGGAAACAGCACCAGAACCCATGCATATGTCTGGACTTGGAGTCTTAAATGCTTTAAAGTCCCTGTTAACATTTCATTATTTTGATGCTGCGGCTTGCTTATATAATGGTAGTAACTTAATAACTAATTTCTCACTATTCTTTCCGATTTTTCCCTGGGCTATTTTCCTACCCTGGATTGATCATGCGCGCTATCTTGGACAATTCTGACCGGCTTGAGGTTTGCCAAGTGACCCATCTGCCCTCGTCTTTGAAAATGCTGGATTTGGTAAACTGCCTCTAGGGAAACAGAGCTTCGCCAGCCACTCCCAAGAGATCATTTAAATTACATCAAGGGAAATGAACCAAGGTATTTGTTCTGTAATCTCTCCGAGGTCAATTTCCCAAGCGGGTGGTTGATAAGTAATACATCTTTTAGACCAAAGGAAGCCCGCCTCTCGAGGGCAAAGTCCTCATTGGCTGGTGCGGCTGTCAATCACCAGGGGTATAAATAAGGGATGCCGGCGGCTCCTCCCCCCGGACGACCAGGAGCGCGTGGGGTGGCGGCAGTCAGGCTGCGCGAGTCGTGGCGGGGAGGCGCTCTGCGGTAATATCTGACGGTTACTCCTTAATAACTGGAGTGGAAAGTAAAAGGGACCTCTGCTCCTCTCTCCTCTTTTCCCCCTCCCTGCCGGGCGGGCGTGATGGCGGAAGCCGCGGCGACGGGCGCCGGCGGAGAGGCGATGGCGGCGGTGGCGGCGGGGGAAGGCTCCTCGGGCCCGACAGGCTTGCCTCTAGGCCGGGGCTTCTCGAGCTACCGGCCCTTCGAGCCCCAGGCGTTGGGCCTCAGCCCGAGCTGGCGGCTGACCGGCTTCTCCGGCATGAAGGGCTGAGGCTGCAAGGTCCCGCAGGAGACGCTGCTCAAACTCCTGGCGGGACTGACGCGGCCGGAGGTGCGGCCTCCGCCGGGCCGGGGCCTGGTCGGAGGCCGTGAAGAGACGGCCCAGGAAGCCGGCCTACCGGTTAGGGCGGAACCCAGCCCAACCTTACCAACCCTCGGCATTGGGATGGACTCCTGCGTCATACCCCTGAGGCACGGGGGCCTGTCCCTGGTGCAGACCACCGACTTCTTTTACCCCTTGGTGGAAGATCCCTACCTGATGGGGCGCATAGCTTGTGCCAACGTGCTGAGTGATCTCTACGCCATGGGCATTACTGAATGTGACAACATGTTGATGCTACTCAGCGTCAGCCAGAGTATGACTGAGGAGGAACGAGAAAAGATAACACCACTCATGATCAAAGGCTTTCGGGATGCTGCAGAGGAAGGAGGGACTGCAGTGACTGGTGGGCAAACGGTGGTAAACCCTTGGATTATCGTCGGGGGAGTTGCCACTGTGGTGTGTCAACCAAATGAATTCATAATGCCTGACAGTGCCGTCGTTGGGGATGTGCTTGTGTTAACCAAACCCTTAGGAACCCAAGTTGCTGTCAATGCCCACCAATGGCTGGATAATCCTGAAAGATGGAATAAAATAAAGATGGTGGTCTCCAGAGAAGAGGTAGAGCTGGCCTATCAGGAAGCCATGTTCAACATGGCTACCCTGAATAGAATTGCTGCTGGATTAATGCACACGTTTAATGCCCATGCAGCCACAGATATCACAGGCTTTGGCATTCTGGGTCACTCTCAGAACCTCGCAAGACAACAAAGAAATGAGGTGTCCTTCGTCATACATAATCTGCCAATCATTGCCAAGATGGCTGCCCTCAGCAAGGCCAGCGGGCGCTTCGGGCTCCTTCAGGGAACCTCAGCAGAAACTTCTGGGGGGTTACTGATTTGTCTGCCGAGAGAACAGGCAGCTCGCTTTTGTTCGGAAATCAAATCTTCAAAGTATGGTGAGGGCCACCAAGCCTGGATCGTCGGCATCGTGGAAAAGGGAAACCGGACAGCCCGGATCATTGACAAGCCTCGAGTTATTGAGGTCCTGCCTCGAGGAACCTCTGCTACTGCTCTTGCTCCTGAGAATTCCAGTACCTCCTCCGAGCCTAGTTTGTGAGATGGAATAGGGGAAGTTGTTTGGACTGTAGAGCCTTTGTACAGAATCATGGACAATTCTCAAGAGGTGATTTTAGGAAATTTCCAAAGAAGGCTGCCTGCATGATAGTTGCAGCTGCCCTTTGTAGGTGATTTGAATCAGCCCATCAAAAGCTGCACATTCCAAGGCCCGAAGTAACATTTTGGACTTTCGGGGGGTAGGTTTGTTAATTTCTTGAGTGGAAAAAGAGTAAAAAACCCTCTGTTTCCTCTTTCCAAGAGCAAGATGAGGCTACTCAGGTTTGAGAGATTTTTCTCGGCACAGGGTTCATTGATTTCTGCCCAGGGAGTGAGATTATTTAAAATTACATAGACACCAAAAATAAGTTGCAAAAAGAAAAACATTTAGATCAGAAGCAAATAAGTTTGGACCAGTACTGTTGATAAATCTAAATTGTTAAGGGAGATTAAAATGCAATGTCAAATCCTTATTAGATTACTCTGAAATACTGGCTCTTTCCTACTCTGGACAAGAATTGAGCAGCTTGTCCAATGACTGGGAAAGGAGGACCTCCAACCACCTTACTTGGTCTCTGTTAATGACGTCTCTCCCTCTAAACCCCCTTAAGGACTGGGAGAGGCAGAGCAAGCCCCAGAGCCCAGGCCTCGGTGGACATTAAGATATTAAATTCTTGTGCTGAAAATTCCTGGTGATTTAATCAATAAAGTGATTTCTAGTGAAATAAAGAGGATTTTGTTGAAAAATTCTTCTGGCTAATGTTTGTATCCTTGGAATTCTGAATCTTTTACATTCTTATAAAATGAACCAACTGATACATTTAGCGTTGACAGTAAAGGACTCAAGAACAGGCATAAATCCCAAGGACTAGAGGGTGGGAGAGGAAATAGGTAACGAAAGGTGTCAACAAATCTTGGAACATGGAAAGTGGGTGGAAGAGGGGTAACTGACTTAGAAGAACAGAGGAAGCCAAAGTATAAATGCCTTCAGAGTTGAGGAACACTAACAGGAAGCAAGGAGATACGCTCCGAAGGTACTAAGGAAGGTGGGGTCAAAGGGTGGGGATGAAAACGGAGATACTGGTTAAAAATTTATGCACAGGGCAATTAGATCTTTGCAGTTCTCAGTCTTCTCCCCTGTGTCATACAACCAGGTGACTGCCTCTCACCTGTGTAGGTAAACGGAGGTTTGTTTTCTGGAAAATGTGAATTTAAAAACTACTGTAAAGTCAGGGGCACCAGGCAGAGCAGAGGACAGGGAGCCTCACCAAAAACAAGAATAAAGACAAAAATGAGATTGCCCAGCCCCCCCCCCTCAGCTTAGCTATCTGAAACGCTGTCCAGGAAGCTTATACTGCCCCTGCCTGGCGCAGATGGAATATACTCCTCTGGAGAATATAAACCTGCCCAGAAAAAAGACCTATAAATACAAACATTTAGGGAGTCCCCGGTGAAAATCCCTGTACTGGGAAGCCTCCCAGTTGAAAAGCTTCACTCAAGCACATTCTTTTTAATGCCTCTTTCTCAAATATGAGCAGGCAAGGATCACCAGATATTTGAGGCAAGCCTCCAACTTGAAAGAAGTCAAAGCAAACAAACTCAAGAAAGAGACAATACAGGGAGCAAAAGAAAAAGAAGAGCAGAAATAAAAGAAGATAAAGTATCCATTAAAAGATAATAAGAGAGCAAACCACTTAGAATATAAAAATATAGCTAAAATCTTAAAATTCAGTAGAAGATTTAGAAGGTAAAGTTGACATTTATCAGAAAGGAGACAAACAAAAAGATGCGCAATAGAAGGGAAAAAAAGTAGTTAAATCAGAGATGAGCCAGGAGGTTCAACGTCTGAGAAGAGTCCCAGAAAGAGGTAATAAAGCAGATGGAAGAAAGAAAACAATCAAAAAATAATACAAGAAAGTTTTCTAAAGTTTAAAATTGTGACTGTCACATGCCTTTCGAATTCCCAGCATTGTGAGTGGAAAAAGGCCTACACTCATTTTAGTTAAATTTTTAAATGCCAGGGATAAAGAGACCCTAATAATAACAATAGCAAATTCTTACCTGGCACATACTCTTTGCCAGGCACTGTTCTAAGTGCTTTTATATATATTAACTCCTGTAAACTTCCAACCACCCCATTTCGCAAATGAGGAAGCTGAGGTGCAGGAAGATTGAGAAATTTGTCCAAGGTTGCCCTGGCAGTCTCCTCAACAGCCTGGTTCCAAAGTCCACGCTTCTAATCATTGTGCTTTCCTAAATCTTCTGGGGGGAGGGGAAGATCACAAACAAAGGTTTGGTATCAGACTTCTCAGTAGTGAATTGGAAGCTAAAAGACAATAAAGCAGTGCTTTCAAAATTTTGAGGGTAAATGATCTTCTCTGTGTAATTCTATATTTAGCTACATTTTTCAAACAGTATATTTTTTAGACATGGAAGGTATCAAAGTGGTTTCATCCCATTCACTCTTTCTCAAGAAACTACTGGAAGATGTGCTCCAGCAAAACAAGGGAGCAAACGGAGAAAGAGAAATACATGGGGTCCAGGAAACCCAACCCAGCACAGGTGGAAGGTGAAGGGAGCTCTCAAGGTAATAGCGGTCCAGCAGGCATAGAGAAGAAACAGCCCATGCTGGAGCAGAAGGCTGGAAGGCTTCCAGGAAAAGGAAAATGGAACTCATAGAGTATTGGTATGTTTAATTGTGTGATAAATTGTATTGGAAGGTTATCAGAAGATGTAAATAGAATTAGTGATAATTACATAGAAAATTAGCCCCCCCAAAAGAATGAGGCAGTTATCAACTCCAGCCAAAAATAAAACCTCGAAAAATAAAATGTAATCTAACAACAACAACAAATAAATAATAGATAAATTCAATCGGGTTTTCTCCTGCTCAGAGCTCAGAGCTCTCAAATAGCTTTCCACAAAATCCCTGCTTCATCTTGTGACACTTCATCTCACAGCACTCTCCCTACCTCTCTCACTAAACTCTAGCCCACTAGCCTTTCCGTGGTGCTTCAAACAAATCAATATCCTTTGTTCTCCGCCTGGAACCTCACCTCTATGCAGCTGGCTCACTCTTAGTCCTAATTCAGCTCAAATAAAACCTCTTCATAAAAGCCCTCTCTGACCTCAGCCAACACCCAGATACTCTCCCAACTCATCACCGTATTTATTGGCTTCATAGCTTTTATCCTAATCTGTAATTATCTTGACAATTTCTTAGTTTACTTTATAATTGTCCCTTTCTGCTTGTATGTAAGCTCCAGGATGGCAGAGGATGTTCTGTATCCCAGCACTGGAACAGTGTCTGGCCCACAGTTAGTGTTCAGAATAGTCTGGCCCACAGTTAGTGTTCAGAATATACTGAATCAATGATTGCGTGAGGTATATACACTGGGGACCCCAGCACCCTCTGTTTTCACACTTTCCTTGCTCTTGGTGTCTCCTAGTGGTGGAAGTTGGTACCACCAATCTCTTAAGACAAGGCTTTGGAGAAGAAATTTGGGCCTTGGTTTTGCTCATCAATTTACACAGCTCTCTAAGTGGTTTATTTTCTTGCTTGGGGGTGGGCAGTAGAAAAGGGCAGGAAAATGACTGGATGCTTCCCTGGCCTGGGTCCTCTTAGTTAACCTAGAAAGGGTTAGGGGTTGGAAGCAAGGTAGGCATCCAACTATTCCTTGGGGAGGGGCTGGGCAGCAAAATGGAGGTAGCAGGTAGTGGAGGTGACAGGCCTCGGGTGGAAATCAGAACAGAATCACAGGTATAAACAGAGGTAAGAAAGGTGATGGAGGAAAAGAAAGAGGAAGAAAAGGAAAAGGGAGCCAAAGGAAGAAAAGAAAAAGGAGAGGAAATTGAAGGGAGAGAGAGAGAGGAAGATGAAGAGAAAGGACAGAAGGGCAGACGGAAAGGCAGTGGCAAGGTGACCTCAGCAGATACCCAAGCACATGTGAACTGCCTCCTTTACTCCTTTGTGGGGAGACGTCTTTCAGTTGCTGAAGAGCACTGGGGAGTGGTGGTGAGCTTCAGCCTTCGCCTTTCTGGGTGATCTCAGACAAGTCTCCTGACCTCTATGGGTCTCAGTTTCCTCATCTGTAAAATAGGTGCAGCCATACCCACCTATGGCAGGCAAGTCATGGAGAGGATCCCATGAGACCTGCTCCTCTAAATTAATATTTATTAGATCGACTCAAGTACCAGGTCCCGGGGAAACAAAAGCCAGACACTGCTTTTGTTCTCCAGGAGACCCGGTCTAGGGGGAGATCTAGAACAGGAACACCAGTCGGCCCCAAATTAAGGCAAGAAGTGGTAAGTGCCACGAGAGTGAGAGTGGATGAAGTGCTTTATAAAACCAAATTATGTCCTGGGAATTCCCTGGCGGTCCAGTGGTTAGGACTCCGTGCTTTCACTGACGAGGGTGCAGGTTCAATCCCTGGTCAGGAACTAACGTGGCCAAAAATAAATAAATAATAAAATAAAACCAAATTATGTCCTTTTGAAGGAAGTTTAGGAAGGCTTCCCAGAGGAGGTGCCTTTGAAGCAGGGCTCTGCAGGATGGGTGGAATTTGGATTTGGCTATGCAGAGAAGGGGGATGGGCATTGCAGATGGAGGGAACCATGTGAACAAAGGCAGGGAGAGTGGGGAACACCTGCTCAGCATGTGTGTAGGGGGATATAGCTGGATAAGTAGGTTGGGGAAGGACTTCTAAGGGTGCTGGGAACTCCCTGGCCTGACTGAGCTAGGCTAGAGGTTCCTAAAAGCCTCTGTCATGATTCCTCCTGAAAAATTTAAGAAGAAATATTTTTAATTATAGCAGCACCCTTTCTCCTGTCCCCCACTTCAAAACCAACAAGGCCTATGGATCTACCTCAAATAAGAACAGCACTGCAGTAGATTCTCGGGATCCAGCCATGAACAAAATACATATTGTCCGGGTCCTCCTAGCACACATGTGGAGGGTCCTTGGAGGCCACCTAGGCCAGACCCCCATTATATAGAGAAACTGAGGCTCAGAGAAGAGAAACAATCTTCCCAAGAGCATTGGTAGATAGGTTCCCAATTACCTGACTCCTAGTTTCCCATCACACTCTGTTGTCTCTGGGACCTCCGACTGGCCCAGGTTCCCCCACCCTGATACCACCTACCCAGCTTATGGGCTTCTGTTATTTTGTTCTCCAGCTGCTGTTGACACTTCTACTCCAGGGTTTCCCAAAGAGCCTTACTGGAACCAGTTGCATCTGTTTGGCTGTAGTGGGGAAGGTGGCCAAACTTGAGTACCAGAAGGGCATACGTGTGCATTTACACATTTGCCTGTTCCAGCCCGTCCACCCTGTCATTAAACATTTATTAGCCTGCACTGGGGAAACACCTTTGGTTTGAAAAGACTAGGGCACCTAGTCTCGGGGGGGATAGGCTTCTAAAGGGCTAATCACAAATGTGGACCAAAAAGCAAGACCAAGGGCTTCCCTGGTGGCACAATGGTTGAGAGTCTGCCTGCCGACGCAGGGGACGCGGGTTCGTGCGATGGTCCGGGAGGATCCCACGTGCCACGGAGCGGCTGGGCCCGTGAGCCATGGCCGCTGAGCCTGTGCGTCCGGAGCCTGTGCC
>NC_041227.1:67653919-67668496 GCF_002837175.3 Physeter macrocephalus
GCTGGGCCCGTGAGCCATGGCCGCTGAGCCTGTGCGGCCGGAGCCTGTGCCCCGCAACGGGAGGGGCCACAGCAGTGAGTGGCCCGCGTGCCGCAAAAAAAAAAAAAAAAAAAAAAAAAAAAAAGCAAGACCAAGTACACTGAGGCCCTGACTAAAGCAGAGAAGTCTGGTTGCCTAGATGTGACTGAGGAGAATGGAGAAAACTAACAGGATGTGGGGTGAAGGTTCAGGAAGAGCCTGGGATGAGAAGTCCAGATGATGGGGCCAATCATATGTTCATGTCTGTTCCTTCTCCCTCATGAGGGTCTCCCCCGCCCCCACCCCCAACTCCGTGCCGTGCTGATGCTGAGTTTGGTTGGTCTTTAGAGGATGATGCCCTTGGAGCAAAGAACTTGGATGTCCCTGCAGGATGCTTTGCAAGAGTTTTACAGCTCAGCCGGGGAATCTCCTAGGGGAGATGGGCAGAGGCAGTCTCAGAGAGAGCGCCTCCTCCTTCAGGTCCGTCTCCAAGGACCATCTGACCTGGGAACTCTAGAAGTCCTGGAAGCCTGACTCTTCAAAAATCTGAGATGCAGAGGACTCCTGAGAAAACTGCTCTCCAAGTGGTGTTTTATATTCCAGTAAGAGTTTGGTTTCTGGTCTGGAGAAGCTTAGCAAACACCAGGCAAGTTGCTAGGGGTGGTACTTGGCCCCTGAAACTTTCACTACCCAGATCCATAAGGCAGTTCAATGCTCTGAACTTCAGACCTGTCTGTCCACCTGCCTGCTGGACATCATCTGGATGTTCTAGAGTCATCTCGGACTCAACGTGTTCCAAACTAAAATTCGTTATCTTCCCTCCTACCCCAACTCCCAGGTCTTCTGTGTCCTCATTTCAGCAAATGACAAAACTATCCATCCATTTACTCAAGCCAGAAACCAAGGAGTTACCCAGGACTCCCGCTTATCTCCCACACCCTATATCCAACTTCCATGTTGCCTAATCCAGCAAATTCTGTGCTCTCATTTTACCCAGCAGCTCAGCCGCATCAGATGTCCACTCGTTCTGGAACACTTTCCTCTCTTAGGCTCCGTAACTTCACACTCTTGTCAATTTTTCTCCTACCTCACCTTTCTCTTCTGCTCAACTGCCAAATGTTGGAGTACCCCAAATCTTGGTCTCGTCTACCTAGATTCTTGTACTAGTTATTCTTCTCCAATTCCCTGACTTTAAGTACTGTTTAAATGACTGAGACTACCAAATCTGAATCTCTAGCCCTGATTTCTCCTCTAAACCTTAGGCTCATAAATCCACCTGCCAATTCGATACGTGTCTTCAACTTGCCTTGTCCTAAAACACGCTTCTGATGCCTCATGTGTTCAATCCTGAACCTCATCTTCCACATCCCAGTATGAGTCACCATCCATCCACCAAGTTGCTCAACACTCAAAACCTGTAAGCCATGCTTGATTCTACCCTTTCTCCCATCTCACTAGTTCAAAACCACCAAAGCCTATAGATCTAGCTCCAAAATATGCATCTACCTCTCTTCATCTTCACCCGCCATCAGCAGCCCAAGGCACCAACATCTGTTGCTGGAAAACTGCAGTAACTCATCTCTCTGCTTCTACTCTTGCCCTCTTCAGGTCATTCTTTATTTTATTTTTTTAAATATAAGGTCAAATTACATAGAATGCTACTCTTTTTTAAAAAAATATATTTATTTATTTATTTGGTTGCACGGGGTCTTAGTTGTGGCAGGCGGGCTCCTTAGTTGCGGCTCCAGGGCTCCTTAGTTGCGGCTCCAGGGCTCCTTAGCGGCAGCTCGCCAGCTCCCTACTTCAGGTCATTCTTTATTTTATTTTTTTAAATATAAGGTCAAATTACATAGAATGCTACTCTTTTTTAAAAAAATATATTTATTTATTTATTTGGTTGCACGGGGTCTTAGTTGTGGCAGGCGGGCTCCTTAGTTGCAGCACGTGGGATGGAACCCCGGCCCCCTGCATTGGGAGCGTGGAGTCTTATCCACTACGCCAGCAGGGAAGTCCCCCCTTCAGTTCATTCTTAACACAGCAGTCAGAGGGCTCAGAAATACAACACATGATCATACGGCTCCCCTGCCTAAAATCCTCCAAAGGGTGCCCGTAATAGTTAAAATCCAAAATAAAATAAAATATGAAATAAAAGCCATAAATAAAAGCCATAAAAAGCCATAAAAAGGAACGAAATTGGGTCATTTGTAGAGACCTGGATGGACCTAGAGACTGTCATAACGCATATATGTGGAATCTAGAAAAATGGTACAGACGAACTGGTTTGCAAGGCAGAAATAGAGGCACAGATGTAGAGAAAAAACGTATGGACACCAAGGGGGGAAAGCGGCGCGGGGGTGTGTGTATGAATTGGGAGATTGGGATTGACACATATACACTAATATTTTAAAAATAGATAAGTAATAACTTGCTGTATAAAAAAATAAATAAAAATCAAAAAAGAAAAAGAAACTATAGATTTAGCAGGGCCTCCAATAAATAAATAAATATGTAAAATGCTTGAAACAGCTACCCTACTTCATTCCTCAGGCTCAGCTGTATCCTGGAGACATTCCTGTATCCTTTTAATAAATTCCCCTTTCTCGTTTAAACCCTTCATTGCTAGGGTTCTCCACGAGGCTCCCTGCCATCATTTTGCTTTGGCGCCATCTGGCGCCCAAAAGGTAAGTGATGCACCTGTGCTCTCCACTCTCTGCCTTTTATCTCTTCCCTTGGTCGAATCTGGTACCTATACCTTTAAGATGCTTGGTCAAGACTGAAGAATTCGGGGGCCGGCGCCAAGGAAAGCAAGCATGAAGTCCTCTTAGGTTGGTCCTGTCCGGGTAAGGGGCGGGCTGTAGCAAACTCCACGTAAGAAATTGGTCTTTCTTTCGGCTCCGCCCCCGTGAAGCAATCACGAACGCCTGTGATTGGCCAGGCGCTCTGGAGGCGGGGGCTCCGAGCTTGGCTCCAGGTTCTTCACCAAGGCAGGGCTGCCGCGCGGTGGGCGGTATGTCCGCGGGTGGGAAGACGCGTGGGGATGCAGGAGGAGAGGGCACTGCTGCTGCCGCCCCCTTCAGCTTCAGCTCGGAACCAACGCTCGAGGACATGTAAGCCGTCCTTGCCCAGGCTGGGCTGAGGAGATCGCCCCCTTTCTCCCTCCGTTTGGGGAGGGTCCCACCACGTGGTCGGGAAGAAGGCTAGCAGCTGTGCTCCGGTCCTAGCTCTGCTGGCTGACCCCCACAGGCGAGACTTCTAACCTCCTTCTCTGTAAAATGGGCTTAACAATGCACACCTGAGGCAGGGGACATACCGGAGTACGATGCTGCTTCTGCCCTGTCTCTGCCCTCCAGGAGCGGGGGGTAGGACGGGGGTAAATGTTCTGTTGAGAGGTGGGAGACATTTCTTGCTGGAGGAAATCAAAGAGGGCTTCTTAGGGGAAGCGTCCTGGAGCTGTATTCTGTAAAATCAATAGGATTTAGATATACAGAGATAGGGATATTCCAGATGGAGGAAAACTGCAGAAGCAGCAGCAGGAGGTGGAAAAATGAAAAAGAAGGTATTATTAGACTTCGATAATTTAGGGTCTGTGTAAGGTCTCACCCATTTTATAGATGAGGAAACCAAGTCCCCTAAAGAGGAAACGACTTGCTTAGGCCACCCAAGGAATTAGTTGCAGAATCCCCCCCCGCGATAACCATGCCCCCATTACATATCACTGAGGTACCTGCCAGGGCCCTGCACCTCCTCCCCCATCCCCTAACCTTGGGACCTGGACTTCCACCCCTTTCTCCTATTCCAGCCGCCGCCTCCATGCTGAGTTTGCTGCTGAACGAGACTGGGACCAGTTCCACCAACCTCGGAACCTCCTCCTGGCCTTGGTGGGGGAAGTAGGGGAGCTGGCAGAGCTCTTGTGAGTAGATGACAGGCTTCTGGAAGAGTCTGTGTGTTGGGGAAGGGAGGGGAGGATTTATTTGACCATTAGATACCCCTGGATCCAATTTCCCCTCCTCACTACCAAGCTCTGTACGTGGTTGCTGGGCATACAAAGATGATTATGGGTCCCTGCCCTCTAGGGGTGCCCAGTCTCCTGGGAGAGAAAGGTGTGAAAACAGCAAGGCAGGTCCAGGTCTAAGAGGGGACAGTGGCAACTGTCCTTTACCTCTGCCTCTGGGGTGGAAAGGCAGGTATTCTATAGAAGACCTGCCTATGGCATTCCAGACAGGGGGAGTTTACATTTGCAAAGGTAGTGAGGTGGGAAAGGGCAAGTTAAATTCAGGGAGAATATAAGATTCCTTCAGTGTAAGCTTCTTGAGGAAGAGCAAGGATTTTGTCTGTTTTGGTCTCTGGTGTGTCCCAAGTGGCTGGGATACAATAGGCACTCAATATACTGTGGCTGTGGAGGACAGGGGTAGGATAGGAACACAGAATGATAGAATCAGGGCTGGGAAGTAATGGAGTTTGGACAGAACACCTGACCAGATTTGAATAGTAGAAAGGTCACTGTGTCTGCAAGGTGGATTGGATCCCCAAGAGAATTGGGTCAGGGGAAACCAGTGAGGAAGCTGGTGTAGATGAGGCAAAAGGTGGTGAGACTTAAGTCAGGGCAGTCACTGTGGGATGGACAAATGAGGGCACTGATGTGTGTGAGGGCAAGCCATTCGTTCATTACAGATTCATGACCACCATCTGTGTGCTATGTCCTCTAGAATCGAGATATGGCCTTGAACAAGACAGACACAGTTCCTACCATCACAGTGCAAGGAGACTGACAATAAATAAGTGAACTAATTTTAAAAGATGTGGAATTGTCACAAGTTCTATGAGGAAAGTAACACAAGGTGATGAGAAAGAAGGTAACAGAGGGAGAAGGCTTTTCTGAGGAGGTGACATCTGAGCTGAGACCTGAGTAACAGCCAGCCATGGGAAGGATGGGGGGAAGAGCATTCAAGGCAGAGGGAGCAGTAAGTGCAAAGGCCCTGTGACAGTTTGGCCTGTTTGCAAGGCAGAAAAGGCCAGAGTGGCTTTAGGTGGGGAGTGAGAGGGAGCATGGTGGATAATGACACTGGAAGAAGCAGGAGTCAGTTCATGCAGGACCTGGAGGGCATGGTAGGAGTTTGGATGTTATTCCAAGCACACTTGGGGGAGTTTTAAGCAGGGGAGGGACAAAATGTAATTTGTGCTTTTAAAAGATGGTGCAGGGTAAGAGCAGAAGATGAGTTAGAGGCTTCTGCAGTGGTCCAGGTCTAAAGTTTAGTCTGGTGTGGCAGTGGCTAAGGCCGGCAGGGGAGGAGTAGAATTGTGTCTCGATAAGTGAAATGTCCTTTTGGCTACTCCTTGGCTCAGGTAAGGACACAGAGGTCTGGGTGAATCATCTCATGGGGTCTCTTCCCCACCATGAAGATTCCAGGGCCCAGCTGGGTTGACTTGTCTTTGGAGGAACTTCCTAGGAGGTGGGAGTTCATTGCTGCAAGGCCTGGGGTGTGCCCCTAAAAGAGGTGGAACCCATTGTCCTAGCTAGCATCTATGTGTGTGTGCCTGTCCTTGTGTCCTGTCCCCAGTCAGTGGAAGCCGGATGAGGAGCCTGGGCCCCAAGCCTGGCCCCCCAGGGAACGAGCAGCCCTTCAAGAGGAGCTCAGTGACGTCCTCATCTACCTGGTAGCATTGGCAGCCCGCTGCCGTGTAGATCTGCCCCGAGCAGTGCTCTCCAAGATGGACACCAACCGGCGACGCTACCCAGCGCATCTGTCCCGCGGCTCTGCCCGCAAGTACACAGACTTGCCCCACGGGGCCACCTCTGAAAACCAGGCTGTGGGGCCTGCAGACCTTGCCTATGAGTCCACAGGTCAGGCCTCAACCTAGAAACACGGGCACAGAACCTGCAACTCAGCACGGCATCTTAGGAGCAAAGGGTGCTCCAGCCATGCTACCTCATTCTAGTCCTTTCCTAACAGATCATGGGCCTGGGGGCTACCCTTCTTGAGGTCTGAGGCCCAAGAACCTCCAGTAGGTAGCCTCCTGGTTTTTTCTCTCTCAATAAAAGTTTTGGTTAGCAACTTCTGGATTCTTCCTGGGGCAGCTGGGGAGGCTCTCTGTCTCAGCACATGCTGGAGAGGGGTACCAGGGATACCTGTGAGCCCAAAGCCCATGTTTCTCTATTATACTTCCCACCTGCAGAGAGATCTGACTTCTGGTAAGTTCTCTGTCTGACCTCATGCAAATAAGTCCCTTCCCCTTCTCTAAACAAGACTGGAGCCTTTATGTAGTGTTGGATAAGAGCCCAGATTCTGGAGCCAGGCCGTCCGGGTTCAAATGCCATCTTTGATACTGGATGATGTTCTGGATTATATTGTCATCTTTCTGTGCCTCCATTTCCTCATCTAAAATGAAAATAAGGGACTTCCCTGGCAGTCCAGTTGTTAAGACTCTGCGCTTCCACTGCAGGGGGCATGGGTTCCATCCCTGGTCGGGGAACTAAGATCCCACATGCCGTGCAGCCAAAAATAAATAAATAAATTAATTAAATAAAATGAAAACAATGTTATCTACCTAATAGGGTTGTAAGGTTTAAGTAAGTTATTCTAAGTAGAGTGCTTAGGACAGTGTAAGTTTTCAGTTGTCATTATCTGTTTGCTTTTTCAACTCAAAACTTTCAGGGGCCCAGAGTAGGAAATTTCAACAGTTAAGGCAGGCGTGGGCCTTGTACAGCAGGACCCCAGCCCTGTGAGAGCCCTCTGCCCCTCTCCCTTGGCCCCCAGCACAAATCAGGGTCAGATCTGTCTGATACGAAGCAGAACAGGGCTTCCTCTCTTTTGGGGCTTGGACCCCTTAGCCCCCTCCTTCTCTCCCAAGGCCAATTTGCTTGTTCCACTTCTACACCTAAAGATAGTGCTGGGTATGTATGATTCACCCGTTGTGTGACCCCAGGCACATCACTTTCTTTTCAGAGCTACCCAGCGAACTAGCAGCCTGCCTCCTTCACAGGGTGAAACCTGATTCCACATCAGTAAAATAAAGCATTTCCCTTTACTGGCCTCACTCCTCTTATTAATGACCTCACTTCCTCTTAACCAGTGACCTCTCTTACTTCCTAGGTAAAAGAGAATCCATCAGATTGGAACTGCTTTAGCTTTATCTTCCCAAACCCTCCTTTCCTCTGCCCACCAGTGATAGCAGGAGCCTTATCTTATTGATCTCTTATTTCATCCTGTCTTCTTGACCAATTATCTCCTCTCTCCTCCATATAATCAAAGTCTTTTCCTTTCCATTAGCCCTTTCCATGAGCACATAAAGCATACTTGAGTCTCTTTCCTATTGACAAGACAAAACCAACAAAACTCCAGCTACTTCCCTCATGCTTTTCACAGCCAAACCTCTTGAAATGGATCTACACCACTCTGCTTCTTCATTCTCTCATTTCTACCCTAACCCACTGAACGCTGGCTTTCACCTCCCACCCCTCCAAAGAACTGTTCTCATCCCTTTCCCTGAATTCATACACAGTGGACACCACAGCAGCATCTGACTGAGCTAAGTTTCCTCCATAAAACACTTTCCTCTAGATTCCCCAGACAAGACACTTCTGCTTTTCTACCTCTGGCTATTCTGTCACAGACTCAAGTTCTCTACTACCCTCTTCTGGATGTGGTGCCATGCCGTCCAGACCTGATATCCCCAAGGTGTTACTTCCAATCACCTCCCTGACCTGTCCACATTTACTTCACACTCAATGTGTCCAGATTGGGGTGTAACAATTGCTGCCACTTCAACTCTGGTCCTGCTCCTCATCCTGTGTCCCCATCTCAATGACACTGCCTGTGGTCACCCAAGCTAAGAAATGAAATCAGCCCCATCTCTCCTTTCCCCACGTCCACTTTAACTCCTATTAATTCTAGCTCAATAATATGCCATATCCTTCCCTCCCTCTAATCCCTCAAGGATTCTTTGTGGCCTTGGAACCTTTAACCTGGCTTCCAGGGTCCTTAGTGGTCTGTCTCCTGCCAACGTCCTTGCTTGTTGTCCCTGCCTTCCACCCCAGAGGACATCTGCAAGCTCTAACAAGTCTGGCATGCAGGTTCAGGGGTTCTCTCCATACGTCCCCAACCCCAACTCTCTTGACCTTAAGACCAGCTTAAATGCCACCTCTGAGAAGAGCCTCTCTAAACTCCAAGATTGCACTGAAGACCTCTCCTATCCAGCAACTCCCCCATCAGAGTTCCAATGACAAGGGACTGCACTTGCCTGTGTACTTGTCCCCACTGTGCCATTCACTGGCTGTCCGTACCTATTTACTCATCTGCAGAAATAAAGGTAAAAGAGTTACCTCACTTTGGGATGCTTTGAGGATGAAAATGAGCTAATAATAATGTAGCACTGAAGTTCTTTAACCTAGTGCTAAAGTTTCCACTATTGCTCCTCTTTACTAGACCAAGTTTCATGAGGTTCATGCCGGCTCACTCAAAGCTCTTTAGAATGCAGTGCCTGTTGATCACCAACGCGCTAAATTTATGGACCCTTCTAGGTCTGAGGTCATGAAGACATAACCAAGGGCCAAGCGTGGAATGACTCCACATACACACAAAACCAGTTCCTGGAACACTTTTGGGCTTATAGCCCCACTTGACTCCATGACAATTCACCTAAATCACCTAAGCCTGGAGAGACCCCCAACTTTCCTAATTCACACCCCACCCACCTCATTCACAGGCACGGGTGGGGTGAGGATATAATACTTTATTCACTCTAACACGGGCCGAGGGGATGTAATGAGGGGGAGGTGGGCGCGTTTCCAGGGACCCCGGTAGGGGATCCTCCCTGTCTCCCAGTTCCAGGGCAGCCAGGCCCGCCGTCCCACCCTATCTGAGACACAGGTGGCGGGGCGGGGAGTTGTCCAGGTTAACGCAGCCCCAGGTCGGGATACTAGCGTGCCCCTCCCCAGCTCGCACCCCGCGGAGACAAGAATGGCGGTTCAACTGCCCTCACAATCTGGGCAGCGCTCAGTGGCAGTGGCTCCGGCGGGTAGCTTGAAGTCCCGGCCGCAGCCCGCGCAGATATAGAGACGGCGCCGCATGTGCGCGCGACGGTGGCGGATGAAGTGCGAGCTGAGGCGGAAGCGCCGGCCGCACTCGGAACATGGGTAGGGCCGCTCGCCTGTGTGCGTGCGCGCATGCTCCGCCAGGTTGGAGCGGTGGCCGAAGCCGCGGCCGCACACGGCGCAGCGGTGCGGCTTCTCGCCCGTGTGCACGCGCCGGTGCTTGGCCAGCGCCGAGCTCTGAGCGAAGCGCGTGCCGCAGTCGGCGCATGCGTACGGCCGCTCGCCCGTGTGCGTGCGTCGGTGGCGCGCCAGACACGAACTGCCGCCGAAGGCGCGTCCGCAGTCCGGGCACGAGTACGGCTTCTCGCCCGTGTGCACGCGCAGGTGCTGTGCGTAGTTGGAGCTCTGCGCGAAGCGGCGGCCGCATTGTGCGCATGCGTACGGCTTCTCGCCCGTGTGGCGCCGCCGGTGCTGCCGCAGGTTCGAGGCGGCCGAGAAGCGCTTGTCGCATTCTGGGCATTCGTAAGGCCGCTCGCCCGTATGCGTGCGGCTGTGTTTGGTCAGCGCCGACTTCTGCGAGAAGCGCCGGCCGCACTCGGTGCACGCAAAGGGCCGCTCGCCCGTGTGTATGCGGACGTGCTTGGCCAATGTGGAGCGGCGCGCAAAGGCACGGCCGCAGTCCCGGCACGCGTGTGGGCGCGCCGGGTCCGCCGACGGCGCTGGCGCCTCGCTCGGGACCTGCGGGGAGAGGGGGGACAGGGGACAGGTCAGCCCTGACCGAGAGGCTCAGGAGCCAGAGACCTGGGGCTCTGCCGGCTGCAGCCTCTCCGTCCCCCGTTTGTACAGTAGGAAAAGCCACGGGGTACGCCTCTCTGGACGGTTGTGCGCGTTAAATGAGATTAACATAAACGCACATATCACAGTGCCTAGTGTAATTCTAGCTATTCTTTATTAACTCATCCAGTATTTATTGAACGCGTACAATGTGCCAGACTCTGTTCTAGGAACTGGTGATTCAACATTAAATTTTTTTTTTAATTCCTAGTTTCAGGAAGAATGGATAAGGAGTGCTGGTATTGGAGGGGGTGCTGCAAATTTAAATAGGGTTGAGGAACCTCGCTGATGTCACATGAGCGAAGACCTAAGGAGGTGAGAGAGCAGGTTCCAGAAGGAAAAGCAAGGCCCTGAGGCAGGAGTTTTCCTGTTCTAGCAATGGCCAGAAACAGTGCCTAGGGCCGACGGCAGGAGGGGAAGAGTAATCCATGGAGTGGTCCTGAAGGGGATATCTTAGCATAGGGCCTTGCATGTGAATGAGGTGAGGACTCAATAGAGATGTTAGACGGTTTTGAGCAAGGAGGGGAACAGATTAGACTCATATTTTACAAGGTTTCAGGGGCTTCCCTGGTGGTGCAGTGGTTAACAATCCGCCTGCCAATGCAGGGGACACGGGTTCAAGCCCTGGTCCGGGAAGATTCCACATGCTGCAGAGCAATTAAGCCTGTGAGCCACAGCTACTGAGCCCACATGCCTGGAGCCCGTGCTCTGCAACAAGAGAAGCCACCGCAATGAGAAGCCCATGCACCACAACAAAGAGTAGCCCCCGCTTGCCGCAACTAGAGAAAAGTCCATGTGCAGCAACCAACGCAGGCAAAAAAAAAAATTAATTAAAAAAAAAAAAGAATGAAGGAG
Organism: Physeter macrocephalus; assembly: GCF_002837175.3. Classification (NCBI taxonomy): domain Eukaryota; kingdom Metazoa; phylum Chordata; class Mammalia; order Artiodactyla; family Physeteridae; genus Physeter; species Physeter macrocephalus. The sequence goes on from NC_041227.1 coordinate 67,664,658, forward strand.
GGGAGGGGGCAGGAACCCAGTGAGGAGGCTACTGTACTGCAAGCCAGAGAAGACAGTGGCTTGGACCCAGGTGACAGAGTTGGGAAGTGAAGGTGGTGAGAAGTGGTCTGCTTCTAGATATAATCTGCAGTTTGAGACAGCAAATTTGATAGTAGATTACACATGAGGTGTAAAGAAAGAGAGGAGTAAAAATGACTCCCAAGGATTTTGAACTTAGTAACTGCAAAGGCAGAGTTGCCATCTACAGAGCTAGCTGAGGGTGGAGGGAGGAGCAAGTTGGTACCTACTATCGTTTCTGATCTTATCTGCAGTTCTCCTTGACACATCTGGAGCTCAGGAGAGAGGCCCAGGCTGGAGATGTTCATTGGGAAGGCATCAGCGTGGAGGTGGTTTGTAAAGCGTTGAGACTGGATGAGTTCGCCCAAGGAATAGGCAGAGAGAAATGGGGGTGGCAAGACGAAAAGCAGCCAGCAAAGGAGACTGAACAGAAGCAGCCAGTGAGGTAAGAGACCCAGGAGAGCATGGTGTCTTAGAAACCAGGCCACCATCAAGTCCAGGCTCTCTAATAAGCTTTCAAGAGCAAGCACCTGTCATTTTTTAAGCTGCAAAAAAGGCAGCCAGGGTGAAACCCAAATACTATTCTGAGGCCTGAAATGAAAAAAATTCAAAAATAAGCCAGTTTCATGAGGTCTGGGCCTCTGGAGATAAAATCAGAAAAAGAAATGCTTTATAAGAGGCAGATGAAGGGAAAACAGTTTGTACTAACAGTAAAGAGGAATACTGAGGAAACATTGCTTCCTTCTTGGAAAAGAGAAGGCTCATCCTAGCAAAAGTGGTGTTGAATCTCTACTATGGACTAAGCAAATAGGATATTAATTCATGACCAAATGAAAAATCAGGCACATATTAAGCATAAGACAGTGTTAGCTTCTTTCTCCCCATATTCCATCTCCACCAAGTGATTATCACTATTCTTCTTTTATAGATAAGGAAACAGGTTAAGAGAGGGTAAGTGACAACTAGGGAGTAGCCAGGCCTCTTCTTTCTGAAGTTGTAAGGAGGGCACCTTCAGGGCCTTCAAGATCCTTTGTTAAAAAGACAGTAGCTTTTTGGTAACCACCTCACAAATTTGAAAACAAGGCTGTTTGGGAAACTGGTCACCAGCCAAGGGAACTCTGGCTTAAATACTATTATCACGATAATGATAATAGTGATAACAACATTACAGTGTAAAGATTTGACAGTGCTATGTTATGTACATTATTGTATTAAATCTTCCTGTCACTCCCCCTTGAGTCAGGCGTTATCTTTTGAGAAAACTGAGCTCAGAGAGATTAAATTCACATAGCCAGTGGGAGTCAGGACTGACCTTAGAGTTCTCACCCTTAACCAGTAGGCTACACTGCTTCCCTGCACACACAGCACGAAGATGTGACAGTGGCTGGACTCCAAGTGCCTGGCACTCTCCAAGAGGGATTCAAGGTTAAAATACAAGTTGATACTTTAAATCGAGAAACTCCCCACAGCAAATTCAGCACAGTCTGAATTCAAGGTCACACTTTCCAGTCTTGCCCTGGTTTTGACATCTATTGGGTTTATTTCAACACGTCAGCCATCGTGGAGAGAATTTTTCTCATTATATCTATATTTTTCTGGCCCGTTTTTCTTTGGCACCCTTCTTTAAGGTGACTTTGACCAGCCTGAGGACTTCCTTATGCTGGATTCACTATCTTGTGAAAAAGAAATTCTTCACACAAGTACCCTTGGTATCTCCAGCTCCAGGAGGAGGGGCCTTGGGTGCCCTAGGAAGAATCTTGGTAAGAGGGGCTGAGTCTAGCTCATTAAGACCCCGGGCAAGTCCCTCCCTTCCCCTGCCTCAGTGAACCAAGGAAGGCAAGGTAGGCTAGGTGAGATCAATATTTCCCGACTTGAGGTATGTACATCACAGAATGCAAGAGGATTCTAAATGTTATGTAGGCTAACTCTTTATCTTACTATGATCATTATGTATTTATTTTCATGGATATTAGAAAAACAACAGATCACATGAAACCCACAATTTCATCAGTATTATTGCTCAGATGAGGGTAAATTTATTTAACAAAACAATGTGAATCTATCTGAAGAAGAGCATTAAATAAATGAGCAAACAGGTAAGTGACTGAAGCTTGGCAAATACCAGACTTACATGCCTTTTAAGTTCTACAGCTGTTAGATTTAAAAATTAGAATACAGGGTATCTACACTATAACATGAGGGTACTAGGGGGATACATGTAGTATAAGAATATGATTATCCAAGTATTTAAAGTTAGTGATTTTGGGACTTCCCTGGTGGCTCAGTGGTTAAGAATCTGCCTGCCAATGCAGGGGACACGGGTTTGAGCCCTGGTCCGAGGAGATCCCACATGCCACAGAGCAACTAAGCCCGTGCACCACAACTACTGAGCCAGCGCTCTAGAGCCCAGAAGCCACAACTACTGAGCCCACGTGCCATAACTATTGAAGCCCGCGTGCCTAGAGCCCGTGCTCCACAACAAGGAAGCCACCGCAATGAGAAGCCCGTGCACTGCAACGAAGAGTAGCCCCGCTCACCACAACTAGAGAAAGCCTGAGTGCAGCAACAAAGACCCAATGCAGCCAAAAAATAAATAAAATAAATAAATAAATTTATTTTAAAAATAAATAAATAAAAATTAAAAATAAAGTTAGTGATTTTGTCTTCCTGCTTAAGGTGTTTTTGTTTTTGTTTTAAACCAGAGCAAACATTCCAGTTTTTTCCTCAGCCATTACTTTTCTAATTAATAACAGTAACTACCATTTACTGAGCACTCACTATGTGCCAGGAAGTGCGGTAAGTGCTTTTCACCCATGTTCTTATTTTAAATTCTCACAACCCTTTGGGTTAGGCTGTATTAGCACCATTTTAAAATAAGGATATAAGACTCAGAAGTAAGTGACTACCAAGGTCCTACAGCTAATCCATCGGCAGGGTCAGGGTTTACACTGGAAGTCTGTCATTGTCTAAAACACCTCTTCTCTCATAGAATCATGCAGTTCTATCTCACTGACAAGTTTAAGGTTACCTACAGTTTGTCTCCCTCACCTGGACTTTTTTAGCTGTCAGAATCTCCCTTCTTTTGAGTACAGAGTATAAAATACAATCCCTATCCTCTCTCATTGCTAAAGGAAGTGTGAGCCACAGACCAGCAGCATCAGCGTCACTGGAAACTTGTTAGAAATACAGAATCCCAAGTCCCCCCCATACCTACTGGATCAAACTCTTCAGTTTAACAAGATCCCTAGGTGATATGTACGCATGTTAAAAATGAGGAAACCTGATCTAGGAGATGCACTACTTCCAGGGAAAGCAGGTGGGAAAGGTGAAGAGGGTTTTACAGGCTGAAAGACCACATGGGCAAAGTCTTCGAGGTGAAAAGGGTCAGGTGTGTTTGAAGCTGGGGCATGGGATGGGTGCTGAGTGATTAGAGATGAAGCCATGAGGTCAGACGATGAAGACCTTTGAATGCCAGGTGCAGGAGCTGAGGGAAACAATACCACTCAAGGGTTCAATTTTAAGCAGGGAGAGACAGGACTGGATGTACATAGAGCCCTCTGAGAAAATCCTTCTATTCATTAAAGATAGTTTGGATTTTAATAGGCAGTGAGAGAATACTCCAGCTACTGAGTGCAGCATAATTAAGGCCTGTTCTGGACAATGACCGGCCATGGGACTGAGTGAGAGCTAAGAGTCACAGAATGTTGACAATAGAAGGAGCTTTGGAGACCACTATTTCATAGAAACCGAGACTCAGGGAGACCACACAGCAAGTTGATGAG
>NC_041227.1:67668996-67692015 GCF_002837175.3 Physeter macrocephalus
AGAGCGTAAGCTCAGTAGTTGTGGTGCACGGGCTTAGTTGCTCCACGGCACGTGGGATCTTCCCGGACCAGGGCTCGAACCCATGTCCCCTGCATTGGCAAGTGGATTCTTAACCACTGCGCCACCAGGGAAGTCCCTGCATTTTATTTCATAATATAACCAAAGGCAAAAGAATATATAGTCAAAAGTAAGTTTCACAAGTGTTGAACTCTTATACTACTGGTGGAGTGTCAGTTGGTACAGTCACTCTGGAAAGCTGGCAGTATATACTAAAGCTGAAAATATGCCATACCCTATGACCTAGTAATTTCATTCCTAGGTGTATACCCAACAGAAATGAATACATATGTTTACTGAAAGACATGTGCTCACAGAAACACAAGTTGCAATACCTCAAAACTGGAAACTATCCACAACAGTAGAATGAATAAACAAAGTGGGATATTCACTAAATGGAATACCATTCAGGAATGAGAATGAATCGTCTACAACCACATGCATAATATGGATGAATATTATAGACAAATGTTGAGCAAAAGAAGCCAGACACAAAATAGTATACATGATTCTATTCATATAAAGTATAAAAACAGGCAAAACTAATGCAAGCTATTAAGAATTGGGATAGAGGGTTACCTTTTTTGCTTCTAGGGTGCTGATGAGATTCTGATTCCTGTTCTAGGTGCTGGTTACTCAGATGTGTTCAGTTTGTGAAAATTGAGCCATACACTTGTGATATGTGAACTTATTTGTGTATTATGCTTCAATTTTTTACAAAAAGTCTCTCCTCTAGTCCCTTTCCCCTCCCTAGAGGCAACTTCTGTTACCAGTTTCTTACATCCTTCCTGAGTTATTTTACTTTTTTTTTTTGGGGGGGTGGGGCCACGCGGCATGTGAGATCTTAGTTCCCCAAGCAGGGATCAAACCCATGCCCCCTGCATTGGCAGGCAGATTCTAAGGCAGGTTCAGACTGGACCACCAGGGAAGTCTCCCAACTTCATTCTTTTTCATGTCCCAGCACCACTCGTTGAAAAGACTTTATTTCCTTGCAGTGTCTTGGCACCTTTGTTGCAAATCAGTTGATCATAAATACAAGGGTTTATTTCTGAAAGAACATTTTATTTTGTCTTATTTAATACATTTCTCTCATTTGGATCTCTAAGAATTAGAATCCCTGAAAACTCTAGTTACTTCCCTTCTCCCATGGCCAGCCACCCTGGTAGACGGTTGTAGGTACATTTGGAAAAGGGTAGGAAAAAGTTTTACAGTGTTTTGCCAATGTAACATGGTCCTTCATCAAGGGGACCCAGCCTTCCCTTATTCAAGGGGCTCTAGGTCTGGAATTGGCTCAAGTCTGAGAATTTGCTGAGGGCAGAGCCTTGTGTTTTTTGGCATACTCAGCAAGATGTGTAGCAACATGAGAGACCCATGGAGGAGCATCTTCTAACACTGACTTTATGGGGTTCTCGTATCAACTATAGATTGGCATGTATATAAAATGCTTAATGCCACGGTACATGGCACATCATAAATGCTCAACAAAATAGCTAGAATACTATTGCAGTAGGCCAAAGAATAAACAGAGTGGAGGTAGTGAATGCAGGCTACTGTTTTAAAAAACTTAGCTGAAAATAGGAGATGGGGACAGAAGCCAAAGGGAAATTTCTTTGTTTTCGAAGACAGATTTTACCATGTTTATAGGTTGGCATGTATATATTCCAGGCAAGAGAGGGACTCTGAAACCATAAAAGAGAGAATAATAGATGGAGCAAAGTCCCTGAGAGGGCCTAAGTAGATGAAATCCAGGCACACCTATACTGACAAGCTCTGCGTATGAGGGACTTCCCATGAGGTGGGGAAGCAAGTACGAGTGGTCACACTGGTAAATATGGAGTCACAGCAGCGAGTGGAATGTTAAGGGAGTTCCTATTTGACATCCTGTGTTTTCTTGGTGAAGGGGAAGGCAGTCACTGGTTCGGGGCTATAAAAGACATAAACAAAAAAACCAAAAGACATAAACAATGTTGAAGGTTCAGCTGAGGATGGAGTGGAAAGGCTGGCCCCTCTCAGCAGCACTGTGATTTTTTTTTTTTCTTCATAGCTCACATATAGGCATGAAGACAGATGGGAGATATACCCATATTGGGGCTGTGGATTCGTTAATTCTTTTGGTTGCGAGTAACAGAAACTCAACTTAAACTACCTGAAGCAGAAGGGAGAATTCCTTGGAAGAATACTGGGATCTCCCACTAACTACAGTTAATTGTCAAAGGGATCCTGGGACTGAAGTGCATTAGGAAACCTAAGAACTTGTCTGTCATCTCGGCCCTCCACAGACCACATACTGGGACTTGCCTACCAACGGCTCCCAAGTTTATGAGTTACAATCCAGGCCCAAAGAAATCTCTAAAATTCCTAGGTGAGGAAGTAGTTGGGTCAGCCTGGTGATAGACGTAGGGAAAAGAGGCAGTTCTAAAACAGGAGGCTAGGCAGAATTCTAATAGGTTTCTGCTAGGAAAGGGCAGGTTTCCATCAGAACTGTAAAAATGTCTACTTAGTCAAGGAACTAGATTTACATTTTATAAACAGTAATTCCACACAGAACATAATCATTCATCAGACATTTTAATGAAACCCAATCTGGTATGACCCCTGCTTTTGGGGTAGCCCATCAATCCAAAGAGAAACAAACAGTTACAATGCAACTTGCTAAATACCAGAACAGGTAATTACAAATACCGTGTGCCCCAGCTACACCCCCCTGGGGCTGATGATCAGGCAGACTGAGGGAAGAAGCAACAGGGGTAGGAGGATGACCCACACCAGCTGTTGGAATAGGAGATATGTCATGTTTGGAAATTCCAATTTGGTACAGCTACCCAAGGCAAAGTGGTAGGCCTTGTTTACTTAATTCAGTAAAGCTTTACTGCACACCTACTGAGGAATGGGTGCCATGGAGGCATATCAAAATTAAAACACATTGCTGCTGCTGCTGTCTGGAGCTTATATGAGGGAGGCAGGGCATGAACACAACTTGATGACTACGGACCCTTCCTGCTTTGTATTCAGTTACCTAACTCTTTAACCTTGAATGGCCTCACTTCATTTCATGAAAAATGTTCACAGAGGACTCATGGAAGGTTCTGTGCTAGTGTCTCCTGATTCTGATGACACTCTGGGAGGAGTGAGATCCAGTTCCAGCTACTGGCTGCCTGGAACTAATCCAAATCCACCTGCAACTAATCCAAATCCACCAGATAAAGTACAACAAGCTGGTCCTGGGTTCTACTTCTTGCTGCCTAGACCACAGCTCCCGTTTTTCCTTAAAATTAATCTCCCAAAGCTCACTGTGCTTATGTCCCAGACCCATCTTGAACCAACTTTCCAAACACAGGATGCAGACGACTTACTTCACAGCATGTGGTTTTAGAACAAAAGAAAAAGCTTAGGTATTTAGGTGTCTGAAACCCACTAAATTCCTGGTACACTGCTACCACCCCCAAATCCAATGCAATCTAGAGCTGTTAAAACAAGTATAGACCAAGGAGGTATAGTGTATACTGTGATGCTGGCTTACTTTGTATGATCCTTTAAAAAGGACATTGAAAAACCAGCACCTGTTTGGGGAGAGATCATGGGTGGGACCTGAAAACCTATCTTTAAGGAATGACTGACCAAATTAATGCTAATTAACCTGAAAACATGGGGGCAGAGTATTTGCGGTTAAGTTTTCTGAAGGGCTGCCATGTAGATAAAGTTTTAAACATATTCTGGGCAGGGCTTCCAGGGAAGGAGAATGTTGTTCTTAAGGGCCTTCTAATTGTCGGAGCTGTCCCACAGTGAAATGACCTGCCTTGTGAGGTAGTGAGCTCCCTGTCAAGGGAGGTTTTAAAGGGTAGAAGACCACCTGGCAGGAATATCGTTAAAAGGGGGCTAAACCACGTTTGTCTAAACCTGGCATGGAGGAAGAGGCAGAGGAGGAGGAGATCTTGCTCCCCACAAATGGGATCCTCCTGACTGCATGCAAAGGGACAGGTAATCCCTGCAGGCACAAACTAGAAAACACAAAGCCTGTAAATTCGATGGGGAGAACTTTTAGCCCGATATCCACACACAGAAATTCTTTTAGGAAAGGGTAGGTCGGAAAACTTTAACCAAATAGTGTCACTTCTCCTACTGGGAATGTCTGTTCTAGACACACGTATTAAGGCAGCCAGCGTGGTAGAATAAAGTTCAGCTCTGTGTAGCAAGAGACCTGGGTTTTAGTTCTGACTCTGCCCTGTATGACCCGGGGCTCCTTCTCTTTTCTGGGCCCCTCCGCGAAAAGAAATGAACTTACACAGTCCTTCCCATTCTAAAGGGCGTTGCCTTTCTGGCTAGGTGCCCCTATAGCAGATCTAGGGCTACAGTTCTGGACCCCGGGGCTACACTTGTGGACGGCCAGAGACCACCTCTGGCGGAAGCAACGGCCACACTCGAGGCAGGGGAAGGGCTTCTCCCCAGTGTGCAGGAGCTGGTGCTGAGCCAGGTGGCTCCACTGGGCAAACCGCTTGGAGCACAGGTCGCAGGCATAGGGCCGCTCGCCCGAGTGGACGCGCCGGTGACTGGCCAGCAGTGAGGGGTAGGCGAAGCGGCGGCCACAGTCGTCACCTCGCCACAACTAGAGAAAGCCCTCGCAAAGAAACGAAGACCCAACACAGCAAAAAAATAAATAAATTAAAATAAATTAATTAAAATAAATAAATAAATTTTTAAAAATGGCATGGTTGAGGGACTTCCCTGGTGGCACAGTGGTTAAGAATCCAGCTACCAATGCAGGGGACACGGGTTCGAGCCCTGGTCCGGTAAGATCCCACATGCTGCAGAGCAACTAAGCCCGTGCACCACAACTACTGAGCCTGCGCTCTAGAGCCCGCGCTCTAGAGCCCGCGAGCCACAACTACTGGGTCTGCGTGCCACAACTACTGAAGCCTGTGCACCTAGAGCCCGTGCTCCGCAACAAGAGAAGCCACCGCAATGAGAAGCCCACATACCACAACAAAGAGTAGTCCCTGCTCACCACAACTAGAGGAAGCCCGCACACAGCAACGAAGACCCAATGCAGCCAAAAATAAAAATATAAATATATTTTTTTAAATGGCATGGTTGAAATTGATATAAATGATCTCAGTTGAAACTCATCTTCAGAGTCCCTATGAGGATGATTATCCTTCCAGACTCATTATGAGGACATTTCAGAAGGCTGAGCAGCTTGCCCAGAACCAGTTAGTAAAGGCAGGGATGAGATTTGAACCTGGAATGTCCCCTGTGTTGCACTGGCAGCTCTAAATTGGGTTTTGAAAGTCTTCGAGATTAATTTCTCCTTGTTTCATGCTCAGTGAGGGGCAATGCCTGAAAGTACAACTTCCGATTATAGTTAGTACACATGGACTTCACCTTATGGCCTGACAAACCTCACCTTTGCCTAAGATGTCATTGCACCATAAACCCAGACTTGAGCAAGCAGTGTACTTAATCCTGGGAGAGGGTAATGAGTCCTGAAGGACTTACTTTAACAGATTCATGCAGGCTAGTTCCAACCTGTCCTTTCTTCACGCGTGCAGTTTCTCCTCGGTGTGCGTGCTGCGGTGTATGGCAAGGGAACCGCTCCGCCGGAAGGCACGTCCGCAGTCCGGGCAGGGGTAGGGCTTCTCTCCCGTGTGCAAGAGCTGGTGCTGGAGCAGCGTGCTGCGCTGGGAGAAGCGGGCCTCGCAGTGCTCGCACGCATAGGGACGCTCTCCGGAGTGCACCCGCCGGTGACTGACCAGGCGAGAGGAGGAGGAGAAGCGCCGCTCGCAGTCCGGGCACGGGTAGGGCTTCTCACCCGTGTGGATGCGCTGGTGGATGACCAGGGCGGTGCGCTGGCGGAAGCGCCGGTTGCATTCCAGGCAGGTGTAGGGCTTCTCTCCGGTGTGTGTGCGCTGGTGGATGGCGAGCAGGGAGGGGTAGGCGAAGCGACGCCCGCAGCTGGGGCACTGGTGGGGTTTTTCACCTGTGTGTGTGGTCCGGTGATTGGCCAAGGACCTGCTCCTCCGGAAGCAGCGGCCACAGTCAGGACAATGGTAGGGCTTCTCGCCTGTGTGGATAACCTGGTGCTGGGAGAGGTTCTTGCGCTGGGAGAACCGCTTGCCACACTGGTCACAAACATAGGGGCACTCCCCAGAGTGTGCCCGCCGGTGACTGACCAGCAGGGATGGGTAGGAAAAGCGGCGCCCACAGTCTGGGCAAGGGTAAGGCTTTTTCAGATTCTGGGCACACTTGTGGCTCTGCAGGGCCGGGTGATCAGGAAAGGTACAACCACAGTCAGGGCAGATGGGACCTCCGGATGTCTGCCTGGGGATCAGGCGGGGTTTGCTGGGCCGGCGGCCTCGCTTCCCCTTTCGGGGTGCCTCCTTAGGCGGGAATACTTCCTTCTCTTCATTCTTCTTTCTGGTTCTGGTTTCTACAGGAACACAAAGGAGAAATTAATTTAACAAACACTGGGCTCCTACTCTTTCCTATTACAGTGTTACAGGTTATGAAACAGACTCGGCCCGTCTTCAAGGAATGTTAGTGACAAAGACAACCAACCAGGTGTGACATACGGCTGTGGAAATATGGAGGGTATCACAGGAACCCCCAATCCAGCTTGGAGAAATCAGGGAAGGTTTCCTGGAGGAGATTAAGCTGACTTTAAAAAGGTTTTGGGGGCTTCCCTGGTGGCGCAGTGGTTAAGAATCCTAGGGGACACGGATTCAAGTCCCGGTCCAGGAAGATCCCACATGCCGCGGAGCAACTAAGCCCGTGCGCCACAACTACTGAGCCTGCGCTCTAGAGCCCATGAGCCTCAACTACTGAAGCCCGCACGTCTAGAGCCCCAGCTCTGCAACAAGAGAAGCCACCGTAATGAGAAGCCTATGCACTGCAAGGAAGAGTAGCCCCGCTCGCCACAACTAGAGAAAGCCTGCGTGCAGCAAAAGACCCAACTCAGCAATCAATCAATAAAGTGTTGGGGACTTCCCTGGAGGTCAGCGCTTCCACTGCAGGGGGTATGGGTTTGATCCCTGGTCCAGGAACTAAGATCCCGCATGCCACATAACGTGGCCAAAAATAAACAAATGAATAAAATAAAAAAATTAAAATTAAAAAAAAATTTTTTAAAGTTTTTGAAGAGGTAAGTATAAGGCAGGAAGTGGAAACAAATGAGGTATGGCTTGGCATTGACTAGGTCATAAGGCCCTTTAAGCCAATGCTTTTGAAATTTTATTGTGAGCTGAATCATTTGTAGGGTTTAATGAAACAGATTGCTGGCCCCTACCCCCAGTTTTAGATTCAACATGTCTAGGATGGGGCCCAGGAATTTGCATTTTCTAATACATTTCCGAGTGATGCTGCTGGTCTGAGGACCACACTGTGAGAACCAAACCAAACGTACATCCAAATCAACTGAGGCTATTAAAATATGTATATGTTCCTAGACATCCATAAGCGTAAATGAGTAGTGCTGGGATGGGGTCCAGGAATCTGTATTTTCACCAAGTTCCCCAAGTGTCTTAGATATAACTGACAGCCATTTGACAACCTGCCTTGGCGAAAACTGAAAGGTTTTAAGCAAGGAAATATCATGTCCGACCTGAATCTTAGAAAGATAGCCCTGCTCTTAGAGAATCTGGCACAGAAACTCCAGCCCAGACAGTTGCATCTGCCCCTGTAGGTGGATCTGGGGGGCCCGTCTACCTGAACGGCCTTAATCAAGAGCCTTGCTTGAACCTGAGGAGACTTGCAGATTCCTGCACTGACCGGGGTCATTCTGCCAGAAGGGCAAAAAGAGGCCCCTGCACCCCAGGCCACTGTTCCCCATAAGATCCCTTCAACCAAAACCTGGAAAACTCAGAGATACAGGCTCTCTCAGTCAGAGCCCAATTCAAAGCATGCTGGAGACAGAGTCCTAGGAAGGAGGCAGGAGGGTTGTAGCTCTTTTGAAACGCTCACTGATCCATTTACACAACAGACAACTGCAGGTAGTCAATTTACAAACTGACAAGTGAATCTTTGGTAGAGGGACTCGACACCATGAAAGGGACAGGAACCCTGAAGTTGTAAAAACGAACACGGTAAATGGAGCGTGGGTCATAGGTACTCCTAGCCACGGAAACTCTGGACTGAGTCATTAGAGGCTGCAAGCCCTCCAGAGGCATTTTTCACTTACTTCTTTGGACTGTTACCCCCCTTGGGCACTCCTGTGGATCCAGAGCAGCCGGTTCCCAATCATCGGTATTTCGTTCCAACCAGGAGATCAGGGCTGGTTTGGGACCTGCGCACCCTGGGGAAGAAGAATCAGTCAGAGGCCCAGCTCGTACATAACGCTGGGTAGACTTATCTACCCGGTGGCATCTCCTGCCAAGCCCCTGTCTTCCCGCCCGACACAACCTCTTCGCAGGCCAGGACCCTGGACACTCTGGACTCCCACCCCCAGTTCCTCCATCCCTTCGGGTCCCGCGGAAGCGGACTGGGGCGGGCCTCACCGAGCGCGCCCAGGTGGCCGTAGGTCTCCTGCATCACGTCCCGGTACAGGGCCCTCTGCGCGGGCCGCAGACACTCCCACTCCTCCGGGGAGAAGTACACGGCCACGTCCCCGAACTTCACCTGAGCCTGCGCGTCTGGAGCCTGTGCTCCGCAACAAGAGGCCGCGACAGTGAGAGGCCCGTGCACCGCGATGAAGAGTGGCCCCCGCTCGCCACAACTAGAGAAAGCCCTCGCAAAGAAACGAAGACCCAACACAGCAAAAAAATAAATAAATTAAAATAAATTAATTAAAATAAATAAATAAATTTTTAAAAATGGCATGGTTGAGGGACTTCCCTGGTGGCACAGTGGTTAAGAATCCAGCTACCAATGCAGGGGACACGGGTTCGAGCCCTGGTCCGGTAAGATCCCACATGCTGCAGAGCAACTAAGCCCGTGCACCACAACTACTGAGCCTGCGCTCTAGAGCCCGCGAGCCACAACTACTGGGTCTGCGTGCCACAACTACTGAAGCCTGTGCACCTAGAGCCCGTGCTCCGCAACAAGAGAAGCCACCGCAATGAGAAGCCCACATACCACAACAAAGAGTAGTCCCTGCTCACCACAACTAGAGGAAGCCCGCACACAGCAACGAAGACCCAATGCAGCCAAAAATAAAAATATAAATATATTTTTTTAAATGGCATGGTTGAAATTGATATAAATGATCTCAGTTGAAACTCATCTTCAGAGTCCCTATGAGGATGATTATCCTTCCAGACTCATTATGAGGACATTTCAGAAGGCTGAGCAGCTTGCCCAGAACCAGTTAGTAAAGGCAGGGATGAGATTTGAACCTGGAATGTCCCCTGTGTTGCACTGGCAGCTCTAAATTGGGTTTTGAAAGTCTTCGAGATTAATTTCTCCTTGTTTCATGCTCAGTGAGGGGCAATGCCTGAAAGTACAACTTCCGATTATAGTTAGTACACATGGACTTCACCTTATGGCCTGACAAACCTCACCTTTGCCTAAGATGTCATTGCACCATAAACCCAGACTTGAGCAAGCAGTGTACTTAATCCTGGGAGAGGGTAATGAGTCCTGAAGGACTTACTTTAACAGATTCATGCAGGCTAGTTCCAACCTGTCCTTTCTTTTTTTTTTTTTTTTTTTTTTAAATAAATTTATTTATTTTATTTTTGGCTGCGTTGGGTCTTCGTTGCTGCGCGGGCTTTCTCTAGTTGCAACCAGCGCAGGCTACTCTTCGTTGCGGTGCGCGGGCTTCTCATTGCGGCGGCTTCTCTTGTTGTGGAGCACGGGCTCTAGGCTCGCGGGCTTCAGCAGTTGCAGCACGCAGGCTCAGTAGTTGTGGCTCGTGGGCTCTAGAGCGCAGGCTCAGTAGTTGTGGCACACAGGCTTAGTTGCTCCGCAGCATGTGGGATCTTCCTGGACCAGGGCTCGAACCCGTGTGCCCTGCATTGGCAGGCGGATTCTTAACCAGTGCGCCACCAGGGAAGTCCCCAACCTGTCCCTTTCTAAGTAAAGTAATTCACAGGCACCTTTCTGATTACTTCTATATCCTGCTCTCTGAAGGGGGACGTCAAGGCAGGCACACACCGTATCACTTAGTACATCTCCCCCTTTTTTTCCTCTCTCTCCTGCCCCTGCTCACCCTGCATGGCCAACACTCGGATGAGCAGAGATATCTTCCATCATAAGTCTTCACAGCATGTGACCCAGGTCCCCCATACTCCTGGAATCTGTCTGAGAAATAGTGGATTTGAACTGGGGGGCCTGATCCCCGGGGATGGAGCCTGGCACAGGGACTGCCCAGCTCTCCCACACCTTTGCCTCTCCCTGTTTGTCTGATGGATCCACTGGTTGGCTTTCAGGGCATACTTTCTCTTGAATCTTTCCCCACTCTCAGTGCAGGGAAAAGGCCTCTCAGCAGAGTGGATGCGCCCTTGGCTGAGCAGGAGGGAGGAGTAGAAGCAGATGCCAACTGCAGAGAGAACGTTTCTTGCCTGTGTGTGCGCGGCTGTAAATGGCCAAGGAAGCCTCTGGCGGAAGCACCGCCCCCAGTCACAACACCAGCAGGGCTTCTTTTCCGTGTGGGTGATTGGTGCCAGAGCACGTTTTCCTGGCAAGCACTTTGTAAGCCCGTGCGCCACAACTACTGAGCCTGCGCTCTAGAGCCCATGAGCCTCAACTACTGAAGCCCGCACGTCTAGAGCCCCAGCTCTGCAACAAGAGAAGCCACCGTAATGAGAAGCCTATGCACTGCAAGGAAGAGTAGCCCCGCTCGCCACAACTAGAGAAAGCCTGCGTGCAGCAAAAGACCCAACTCAGCAATCAATCAATAAAGTGTTGGGGACTTCCCTGGAGGTCAGCGCTTCCACTGCAGGGGGTATGGGTTTGATCCCTGGTCCAGGAACTAAGATCCCGCATGCCACATAACGTGGCCAAAAATAAACAAATGAATAAAATAAAAAAATTAAAATTAAAAAAAAATTTTTTAAAGTTTTTGAAGAGGTAAGTATAAGGCAGGAAGTGGAAACAAATGAGGTATGGTTTGGCATTGACTAGGTCATAAGGCCCTTTAAGCCAATGCTTTTGAAATTTTATTGTGAGCTGAATCATTTGTAGGGTTTAATGAAACAGATTGCTGGCCCCTACCCCCAGTTTTAGATTCAACATGTCTAGGATGGGGCCCAGGAATTTGCATTTTCTAATACATTTCCGAGTGATGCTGCTGGTCTGAGGACCACACTGTGAGAACCAAACCAAACGTACATCCAAATCAACTGAGGCTATTAAAATATGTATATGTTCCTAGACATCCATAAGCGTAAATGAGTAGTGCTGGGATGGGGTCCAGGAATCTGTATTTTCACCAAGTTCCCCAAGTGTCTTAGATATAACTGACAGCCATTTGACAACCTGCCTTGGCGAAAACTGAAAGGTTTTAAGCAAGGAAATATCATGTCCGACCTGAATCTTAGAAAGATAGCCCTGCTCTTAGAGAATCTGGCACAGAAACTCCAGCCCAGACAGTTGCATCTGCCCCTGTAGGTGGATCTGGGGGGCCCGTCTACCTGAACGGCCTTAATCAAGAGCCTTGCTTGAACCTGAGGAGACTTGCAGATTCCTGCACTGACCGGGGTCATTCTGCCAGAAGGGCAAAAAGAGGCCCCTGCACCCCAGGCCACTGTTCCCCATAAGATCCCTTCAACCAAAACCTGGAAAACTCAGAGATACAGGCTCTCTCAGTCAGAGCCCAATTCAAAGCATGCTGGAGACAGAGTCCTAGGAAGGAGGCAGGAGGGTTGTAGCTCTTTTGAAACGCTCACTGATCCATTTACACAACAGACAACTGCAGGTAGTCAATTTACAAACTGACAAGTGAATCTTTGGTAGAGGGACTCGACACCATGAAAGGGACAGGAACCCTGAAGTTGTAAAAACGAACACGGTAAATGGAGCGTGGGTCATAGGTACTCCTAGCCACGGAAACTCTGGACTGAGTCATTAGAGGCTGCAAGCCCTCCAGAGGCATTTTTCACTTACTTCTTTGGACTGTTACCCCCCTTGGGCACTCCTGTGGATCCAGAGCAGCCGGTTCCCAATCATCGGTATTTCGTTCCAACCAGGAGATCAGGGCTGGTTTGGGACCTGCGCACCCTGGGGAAGAAGAATCAGTCAGAGGCCCAGCTCGTACATAACGCTGGGTAGACTTATCTACCCGGTGGCATCTCCTGCCAAGCCCCTGTCTTCCCGCCCGACACAACCTCTTCGCAGGCCAGGACCCTGGACACTCTGGACTCCCACCCCCAGTTCCTCCATCCCTTCGGGTCCCGCGGAAGCGGACTGGGGCGGGCCTCACCGAGCGCGCCCAGGTGGCCGTAGGTCTCCTGCATCACGTCCCGGTACAGGGCCCTCTGCGCGGGCCGCAGACACTCCCACTCCTCCGGGGAGAAGTACACGGCCACGTCCCCGAACTTCACCGCCCTCGGCCTCCTTCCCCTTCTCCGGCCGGGTCCGGCCTCTCCTGGTCCCCGCGCGGGGAGCGGAGCCGAAGGCCGCGCCATTGGACCAGACAAGCCGGCGCCACGGCTTTCCCGGTCCCGGCCTTGGCCGCTGGGCGCTGGCGGGCCCCGGGATTTGGGAGCCCACGCCGGACCCGGGCGGAGCGTGCCTGGGGAGACCAGGAGGGAACAGGAATCGGCCGCCGCCGGGGCTAACGGAAACCTTTCGCTGTTATTCAGGAAACTCTAGCCCGAACTTGGGTGAAAGGCACCGGAAGATGCCTTCGGGGAAAATGGCGGCGCCGCTACTGCACCGCCTTTGCCTGAAACACAGGCAGCTTCCAGCTATCGATTTTATTGACCGGAGCGCCATGCCGGCTTGCCTAACCTCTTTGCCCTCAAGTGTGATGGCGCTGCGATTGGGCTTCACGCCCTTTCCCCCCCCTATTCCACGCGGTCATTGGGCGGTGGCCTAAGATCGAGTATTCTGATTGGGTGTTGCCAAAAGCGGCCTGTTTGAACGAAGCCAACGGAAGCGTAAGGGCAGAAAGCTGGACCCTCGGTGTCGGGTGACTGCCCGGGAGTCTGGAGGCGGGAAGGGGCGACCCCGCCTGGGATCAGTATTGATCCTCTGTTTCTTGGAGGCGCAACCTAGCCGAGGGAGGGAAGGATTTGAGCGACGGAGCCACTCTGGCCAACCCGGGGCTGGAATATCCCTGGGTCTGCTTTCCTGGCTTTCTCAGAGGAGCCTTCGCTTGCGATAGTGGGTAACTCCCTCCTTGCCCTTTGGGGAAGGGAATTAACGTTAGCGTTTCCTGTGCGCAGGTACCATGCCCAACATATTACACGTTCAACGTATTTATTTTTTGCTACCATGTGTGAAATGATGATTATCATCCTGGTTCTACTGATGAGGAAAATCTCTGAGGGTACTTGCTAGTAAGGAGAAGAACAAAGATTTTGTCCAACTGAAGAAAACGTACAACCTAAAAGTTGCGAGTTGAGTTTTATTCCAGGACCTTACTGAGGACTATCCTCTCAGCTCTGAGGAACTGCTCTAAAGACGTAAGGGAGGAGCCAGGATATATAGCAGTTTTTGCTGGAAAAAATATACATATATTTGAACATCAAAACATTATTGCTAATCACAAAAAAACAGACATTTCAAATTAATGATTTTACGGTTTTTCTATATATGGGAAGATGCAAGAGTCTGGGCTTGTTGAAATTGTTCTTTAGATATGCAACTTAACTATCTAGCCAGTATCCAGAGCACAGAATGTTTCCTGTATTTTTCCATCTTGAATTTCCCTCAAGGCACACCTTGGTAGGGAGTAGGAGGGCCTGGTGGCTGATAACTTGATGGCCGGCAGCATTTGTTGTTTACCAAATGGCTGGCAAGGTTCCCTTTCCACAGGGCCACCTCTATTTTTTTTTTTTTTTTTTTGCCACGCGCAGCGGCTTGTGTGATCTCAGTTCCCTGATCAAGGATTGAACCCAAGCCATGGCAGTGAAAGCCCGGAATCCTAACCATCAGGGAGCTCCCACACAGGGCCCCCTCTTGGTCATAAATTCGACCAAGGTTTGGGAGGCATTTCATGGTCAATTTGTCATGGAATTCTCATTCCTAGGTCAGAGGAAGATTTCGTTGATCAGCCACCCAATGTGCTGTTTCTGTTTATTTTTTGTTTAATTTTTAAAATTTTTATTTGGTTGTGGCAGTTGTGGCAGATGTGCTCCTTAGTTGTGGCTCACCGGCTCCTTAGTTGTGGTATGCAAACTCTTAGTTGCGGCATGCATGTGGGATCTTAGTTCCCTGACCAGAGGTTGAACCCAGCCTCCCTGCATTGGGAACACGGAGTCTTAACCACTGTGCCACCAGGGAAGTCCCCCAGTGTGCTATTTTTGGATTAGGCCCTGTTAATAACCTAAAATTCTCTGGATCATGTGTTTCACTAGTCTATTCCTATAATCCAGGAAATGTTTTCCCTTGTTGCTTCTCCATATCTAGAGTCTCACTGTTACAATTATTTTACATAGAGTAAAATATATGATCAATTGCCTCAAGACATTTAGCCATCATTAATTTTGTTGGAGGCCTGGTGATACATTAGGTAATGCAAGAGGTAACAATCTTATAAAATAGACAGGATATAAGTAATATAGCTAGTAACATTAATAAGGTCATAGTACAGCAGAGAGAGACACAAAGCATAAGCAATTTGAGAACAACAAAAAAACAAATTTCAATGATTAGTATAACTAGTTGTAACCTGGTCGCAAGAAGCCATCAAGTCCAGAGGGGAGCTAGCTAGAGAAGCCAAATTCTGGAGGGATCAGGCAGAGAGAAAAAGATCAATGTTTCATCTTCATTTACAATACAGAGGTATACTTTATCAACTTGTTGTAGGTCATAGCATAAGAGGAAAGGTTTTCTGGAAAACAGAGATTAAAAGCCAGCCAGTAATAGTTTAGACAAAAAGTCATAAAATTATAAATCATATTTATCAGTTCATTCAGTCCCATGTAATTAATTCCTGTTAATCTGGAAGAAGCCATCAGATTTCCTGTTAGAGTTTTATAATTTGTTATCCAGTTCAGTGGTAAGATCTAAAAGTCATCAAAAGTCTTATTTGTCAAAAAGTCCTTTTTATGAATCTCCTTGAAGATCTTCATTTTATAAAAGCATCAGAGTAAAACGATGTCTATAAGTGACAGAAGACTTAAAATGGCATGGTTGAGGGCTTCCCTGGTGACTCAGTGGTTGAGAATCTGCCTGCCAACGAAGGGGACACGGGTTCGAGACCTGGTCTGGGAAGATCCCACATGCCACGGGGCAACTGGGCCCGTGAGCCACAACCACTGAGCCTGCGCGTCTGGAGCCTGTGCTCCGCAACAAGAGGCCGCGACAGTGAGAGGCCCGTGCACCGCGATGAAGAGTGGCCCCCGCTCGCCACAACTAGAGAAAGCCCTCGCAAAGAAACGAAGACCCAACACAGCAAAAAAATAAATAAATTAAAATAAATTAATTAAAATAAATAAATAAATTTTTAAAAATGGCATGGTTGAGGGACTTCCCTGGTGGCACAGTGGTTAAGAATCCAGCTACCAATGCAGGGGACACGGGTTCGAGCCCTGGTCCGGTAAGATCCCACATGCTGCAGAGCAACTAAGCCCGTGCACCACAACTACTGAGCCTGCGCTCTAGAGCCCGCGAGCCACAACTACTGGGTCTGCGTGCCACAACTACTGAAGCCTGTGCACCTAGAGCCCGTGCTCCGCAACAAGAGAAGCCACCGCAATGAGAAGCCCACATACCACAACAAAGAGTAGTCCCTGCTCACCACAACTAGAGGAAGCCCGCACACAGCAACGAAGACCCAATGCAGCCAAAAATAAAAATATAAATATATTTTTTTAAATGGCATGGTTGAAATTGATATAAATGATCTCAGTTGAAACTCATCTTCAGAGTCCCTATGAGGATGATTATCCTTCCAGACTCATTATGAGGACATTTCAGAAGGCTGAGCAGCTTGCCCAGAACCAGTTAGTAAAGGCAGGGATGAGATTTGAACCTGGAATGTCCCCTGTGTTGCACTGGCAGCTCTAAATTGGGTTTTGAAAGTCTTCGAGATTAATTTCTCCTTGTTTCATGCTCAGTGAGGGGCAATGCCTGAAAGTACAACTTCCGATTATAGTTAGTACACATGGACTTCACCTTATGGCCTGACAAACCTCACCTTTGCCTAAGATGTCATTGCACCATAAACCCAGACTTGAGCAAGCAGTGTACTTAATCCTGGGAGAGGGTAATGAGTCCTGAAGGACTTACTTTAACAGATTCATGCAGGCTAGTTCCAACCTGTCCTTTCTTTTTTTTTTTTTTTTTTTTTTAAATAAATTTATTTATTTTATTTTTGGCTGCGTTGGGTCTTCGTTGCTGCGCGGGCTTTCTCTAGTTGCAACCAGCGCAGGCTACTCTTCGTTGCGGTGCGCGGGCTTCTCATTGCGGCGGCTTCTCTTGTTGTGGAGCACGGGCTCTAGGCTCGCGGGCTTCAGCAGTTGCAGCACGCAGGCTCAGTAGTTGTGGCTCGTGGGCTCTAGAGCGCAGGCTCAGTAGTTGTGGCACACAGGCTTAGTTGCTCCGCAGCATGTGGGATCTTCCTGGACCAGGGCTCGAACCCGTGTGCCCTGCATTGGCAGGCGGATTCTTAACCAGTGCGCCACCAGGGAAGTCCCCAACCTGTCCCTTTCTAAGTAAAGTAATTCACAGGCACCTTTCTGATTACTTCTATATCCTGCTCTCTGAAGGGGGACGTCAAGGCAGGCACACACCGTATCACTTAGTACATCTCCCCCTTTTTTTCCTCTCTCTCCTGCCCCTGCTCACCCTGCATGGCCAACACTCGGATGAGCAGAGATATCTTCCATCATAAGTCTTCACAGCATGTGACCCAGGTCCCCCATACTCCTGGAATCTGTCTGAGAAATAGTGGATTTGAACTGGGGGGCCTGATCCCCGGGGATGGAGCCTGGCACAGGGACTGCCCAGCTCTCCCACACCTTTGCCTCTCCCTGTTTGTCTGATGGATCCACTGGTTGGCTTTCAGGGCATACTTTCTCTTGAATCTTTCCCCACTCTCAGTGCAGGGAAAAGGCCTCTCAGCAGAGTGGATGCGCCCTTGGCTGAGCAGGAGGGAGGAGTAGAAGCAGATGCCAACTGCAGAGAGAACGTTTCTTGCCTGTGTGTGCGCGGCTGTAAATGGCCAAGGAAGCCTCTGGCGGAAGCACCGCCCCCAGTCACAACACCAGCAGGGCTTCTTTTCCGTGTGGGTGATTGGTGCCAGAGCACGTTTTCCTGGCAAGCACTTTGTAGGCAGTAGTGGCGGTGCTTACCCAATGCACGAGCCCATGTTGGCTGGGGGGGGGGGGGGGGGGGATGGGCGTATGCAAAGTGGCACCCACAGTCTGTGCACATACGTCTGCACTTGTGGATATGGAGGACCTGCTCGGGTGGAGGTGGCGGTCATAGGGCACAGGTGTGTCCTGCGTGGAGCAGCTGGTGCAAGCCCAGGTGAGCCCTCTGGGAAAAGTGGATGCCACATGACCACAAACATGGGGACGGTAACCAGAGTGGACCTACCTGCGTCTAACAGTGCGGGGAAGGCAAAGAGCTGCCCACAGTCCAGACATGAATAGGACTTCTCCCTTCTATGGGTGGCCAGTGCCCTAATTATTCAAAAGCAACAGCCACACTGGAGCCAGGGGAAGATTGCAGGGTGCTGTGAACCACATAGCTCACTCTCTCCCTGGGAAGCAGGCAGTGGTGTATGGAGATGGAGCAGCACATGAGACTGAGTACCATTCCTCCGAGGCACAGGGGTCTGAGTGTGACCCCCTCGTCCAGAGATACCCCACCTGCCTCAGGCACAAGTTTCCCCTTTTCAGGAAAAGTACCATCCCTTCTTCCTCACTCAGGGCCTCCAAAACTGTATAGTGTTCTCATAAGAAAGTGCTGAATTCTTTTCATAGGGAAGCTAACACCTCTCCCTGGTTAAAGACCTTAGATGTGGGCATTTCAGTGAAAACATTTCTCAAACTGAGACCTCAGTGCCTTTTAAGCACACAAAAACACCTGTTGCCATCTTAATTGGAAGGTGGCAAGTCATTAAATTACTTATATTGAGGGGTCTAGGCAGCTTCAAATGGCAGGGTACTTCGTTAGAGGCAAGGGCGGGCCAAGAAACCTGACCAAGTGAACTGGCCCCTCTGCAAGGCCAATCAGAAATATGACGGCGTCTAGGCTTAAATTAGCTAAAAGTTAAAATTCCCTTCCTCAGGCACACTAGCCACATTTTAAGTTCTAAACAGCCACATGTGGATAGTGGCTTCTATGTTGGACAGCATAGATACAGCACATTCTCATAACTGAAGAAAGCTCTGTTGGACAGCAATGCTCTAAGTACTCTAAGCAGAAAGAAGGCAAAAGATCTCAATCCCCAACAGAGCTGCCTCACCCCAAACCCACAGTGCGGACCAGTGGGACCAGCTTCCTTTGAAGGCAAGGAGGACGCCAGGTGTGGTAAAGAGAACTTGGGAAGAGAGGGTTCACTGGATTCGTACTAACTGGGGTCTTTAAAGAGAAGGGCTGGGGAAGGTAGGGGGAGGGGCTCCTGGGAGAAAGGGCCGCCCGGCTCACTCCCAAGAGAGGCTGATTTCCAGCTCAGCTCGGTTTTCCTCACCTATCCCAGATCCTAGGCCCCTCGGCCCCTCCTCAGGATCCTTCGCCTCCGAGCTCCATGCCTCCTTCCTTCCCTCCATCCGGGAGATGAGGGCCGGTTTGGGGCCTGCAAATCCTAGGGGAGAAGGGCCAACAGCGGACAGGGTGAGAGGATGGAGCCTAGAGAAGGTGCTTCCTCTGCAGGGGTGGGGTGCAGCCTCCCGATCACTCGGAGAGAAGACCCTTCCCAACAACAGACACACTCTCAGGCGCGCCCGGACCGAAGCCTAAGGGTCCCCGGGTCACAAGAAAAAGGTTAAAGGGGAGGGCCGGGCCTCAGCGAGCGCGCCCAGGTTGGCCGTAGGTCTCCCGCAACACGTCCCGATACAGGGCCCTCTGCGCTGGCCGCAGACACCCCCACTCCTCCGGGAAGAAGTACACGGCCACGTCCGCGAAGCTCACGGCGCCCGGCCTCCCTCGCCCGGGCCGGGCCCCCCTGCCCGCCGGCCAGGAGCGGGTCCGGGGGCGGCGCGGTGGGTCCAGCGCTTTTCCCCGGGTTCGCCGCTGGGCGCCGGGTTCTGGACACAGCGGGGCCGAAGCCGGCCTCTGCTCGGACGCAAAGCGCCGCCAAGGAGGCCCGAAAGGCTCCGTGACCAGCCTCTCCTGGAGCCAGTGAAAACCCCTCCGATGTTATCCTCACGGGTCCTGCAAGGACCGGGGTTAGAGCCTGGGAAGAGGCCTTCGGGCGCAGTGGAAGCGCGCTTGAATCTCACCCACCGCTAGGCGGCGCCGGGGCCCTAAACTCTTCGCCCTTAAGTGTCATGGCGCTGCTGAGCTTCACGCCCTTCTCCCTCCCGCGCACTGTGATTGGGTGGTGTCCGGCAGAAGGCAAAGAGCCAGCGTCCTGACTGGGTCTGAGAGAATCGTTCCGGTTGGAAGGAAGCCAGCAATAGCGTTGAGGGCAGGCCATCTTCCTGGAGACCCAGCCAGCTACTGTTCAGCACCTGCTCGGCGCCAGGCGCTGTGTTGGGTGTACGTGCCAAGGGACAGCGGCGCAGCCCTGCTGCCCAAGAGCTCATAGCACCGGCCTCCTCCCTGGCGCGGCGCTCGGCCCCGCTCTCGCCAGAGCCTCGTCTGCGTTGCTCTAGGATTCCCTGCCTCCTTTACACCCAGACTTGGACGATGGTCAAACATTTATTGAGCACCCACTGGGTTGAGCACAGTTGTAGGCGCTGGGTAGAGAGCAGGGAGCTACTCAAAGTGGCCTCGGCCGTGGAGGTTACATTCCTCTCCACAGCCTTCCAGATGCTCAGGTCTCCACTGGACTTGACTCAAGGTTTAGGCCTCGAGCACCTGAGGCTCTCCATGTCTGAAGAGATTTAACATGGCATCTCCAAATATAATGCTTGGGACCAGAAAGAGGTGGCTCTAAGGGTGCCTTCTCCCAGTGGTGCTTACAGCCTACTGAGGGAGACGCAAATACACACAGGTCTAGTTGCCTAGGGCACTGGAAAAGCCCCGAGTGGAGCCAGCAGCCCCCAGGTAGTAAAGGCATCATAGTGCAGTACAGACTTCACTTCTAGCTTAGTAGTGTCTTCTATAAGCATCTGAGAGTACGACAGTAGGCCTCTTGCATATTTCACCTCAGATGATGGTCGTATTTCCAATGTATTTACCTGTTAAGATTTATATGGAATCTACCATGAGAAGGGCACAGTGACACACCCCAGGGAATAAGATAGTCTCTCACCTCCGAGTTGAGCACAGAAAAAGATAACTATTGTGAAACAATTAAGAAGAAAGCTAGGACTTCCCTGCTGGCGCAGTGGTTAAGAATCTGCCCTCCCAGTGGTGCTTACAGCCTACTGAGGGAGACGCAAATACACACAGGTCTAGTTGCCTAGGGCACTGGAAAAGCCCCGAGTGGAGCCAGCAGCCCCCAGGTAGTAAAGGCATCATAGTGCAGTACAGACTTCACTTCTAGCTTAGTAGTGTCTTCTATAAGCATCTGAGAGTACGACAGTAGGCCTCTTGCATATTTCACCTCAGATGATGGTCGTATTTCCAATGTATTTACCTGTTAAGATTTATATGGAATCTACCATGAGAAGGGCACAGTGACACACCCCAGGGAATAAGATAGTCTCTCACCTCCGAGTTGAGCACAGAAAAAGATAACTATTGTGAAACAATTAAGAAGAAAGCTAGGACTTCCCTGCTGGCGCAGTGGTTAAGAATCTGCCTGCCAATGCAGGGGACACGGGTTCCAGCCCTGGTCCAGGAAGATTCCACATGCCGCAGAGCAACAAAGCCCATGTGCCACAACTACTGAGCCTGCGCTCTAGAGCCTGTGAGCTACAACTACGGAGCCCTCATGCCACAACTACTGAAGCCTGTGCACCTAGAGCCCATGCTCCACAACAAAAGAAGCCACCACAATGAGAAGCCCACACACCGCAACGAAGAGTAGCCCCAGCTCGCCACAACTAGAGAAGGCCTGCAGCGAAGACCCAACACAGCCAAAAATAAATTAATAAATTAAATAAATTAATTAATTAAAAAAAGAAGAAAGGGAAAAAAGCTGGCTGAAACATAAAGAGCAAGAGAAATTGCACTAAAAGCAGTTGTTTAAAACAAATGATTAGATAAGCCTGTCTTCAATATTCAAAAAACTCTACTGTCCTCACACACATTAAGGTGGCTACTATTACAAAAAACAAAAAAAAACAAGTGCAGGTGAGGATGTGGAGTAACTGGAATTCTTGTGCACTGTTGGTGGGAATGTAAAATGGTGCAGTTGCTCTGGAAAACATTATAGTGGTTCATCAAAAAATTAAAAATAGAATTACCTTATGACCCAAAAATTGCACTTTGGGTATATACCCCAAAGAATTCAAAGCAGTGTCTTGAGGAGATATTGATGCACACACGTTTATGGCAGCATTATTCACAATAGTCAAGAGGTGGAAGCAACCCAGGTGTCCATGGACCAATGAATGGATAAAGAAAATGTGGTGTTTACATACAATTGAATATTATCCAGCCATGAAAAGTTAGGAAACATGACACGTGCTACAACTTGGAGGAAACTTGAGGACATTAAGTGAAATAAGCCAGTCACAAAATGATAAATACGTATGATTCCACTTATATGAGGTATCTAAAGTAGCCAATTTCATAGAAACAGAAAGTAGAATGGTGGTTGGGTGATTACCATGGGCTGAGGAGAGGGGAATATGGGGAGTTTTTTAATGAGTATATGTTACTGAGTCTAAGCTTGTACTGCTCGCCACAGGACAGGCCAATAATCGAGAGAGGAGTTGCTGGGGCAAGGAATAACGACTTTATTCAGAAAGCCAGCTGACTGAGAAGATGGTGGGTTTGTGCCCAAAGAACCATCTTGCCTGAGTTAGAACTCAGGCTCCTTTTATACAAAAATGGGAGGGAGTAAAGCAAAACACTTCCTGATTCCCATCTGCCTCCAGAGGGGATGTGTTAATTTCTTCCTCCCGCAGTCATTCACAGGTGGGCCTGGTCAGGATGTTTCCTGTGGGCTAAACAAAGGTATTTAGCTTAATGCTCATTACCTGGGAAGCAGGGTTCCCAGAGATGGGCCATTATGTATAATTTAAGCTTAGAGGCAACATCTCTTTAGTGATTAACTTGTGATAGAATACAAAAGGTTCTTCCCTATTACATACAGAGTTCCAGTTTTGCAGGATGAGAAAGGTCTGGAGATCGGTTGCACCAACAATGTGAGTATTCTTAACACTACTGAACTGTACACTTAAAAATGGTTAAGATGATACATTTTATGTTGAGTGAATTTTACACAAATAAAAATATAAACAAATACCTAACAAAATACAAGAGAAGACCAAATCCAGCAACACACAGAAGGGATTATATAGCATGATCGGATGGGAGTTAGCCCAGGAGTGCAAGGTTGGTTTAACATCTTAAAATCAATTCATGTAATACATCATATGTCAATAAAATAAGGACAAAAACCACAGGATCGTCTTAACAGACATGCAAAAAGAACTTGACAAAATCCAACACCCCTTCATAATAAAAACACTCAACAACTAGAAATAAAAAGGAAAGTCCTCAACTTGATGAAAGACTGAATGCTTTTCCCATAAGATCAGGAACAAGATAAGGAGGCCCACTCTTTTTTTTTTTTTTTTTTTTTTTTTTTTTTTTTGCGGTACGCGGGCCTCTCACTGCTGTGGCCTCTCCCATTGC
>NC_041227.1:67692116-67693952 GCF_002837175.3 Physeter macrocephalus
TGCTGTGGCCTCTCCCATTGCGGAGCACATGCTCCGGACGCGCAGGCTCAGCGGCCATGGCTCACGGGCCCAGCCGCTCCGCGGCATGTGGGATCTTCCTGGACCGGGGCACGAACCCGTGTGCCCTGCATCAACAGGCGGACTCTCAACCACTGCGCCACCAGGGAAGCCCAAGGAGGCCCACTCTTTTCATTTCTATTCTATTCACCAATATTATTCTCATTATTACATACTATAATATATATATTTTTTTCTCATCACTTCCATTTTATTCTGTTACATTATACTGTTCTAGGCAGAACAGTTAGGCAAGAATACGAAACAAAAGCCATCCTGATTGGAGAGATGTAAAACTCTTGCTATATGTAGGTGACATGATATACAAACTCCTAAGGAATTCATTGAAAAAAATTAGTACAGCCATTTTGTAAGACTGTCAATTTCTTAGAAAAATAAACATACTCTTATTATATGATCCAGCAATTATGCTTCTTGGTATTTACCCAAAGGAGTTGATAACTTACGTCCACACAAAAACCTGCAGACGGATGTTTATAGCAACTGTATTCATAATTGCCAAAGCCTGGAAGCAACCAAGATGACCTTCAGTAAGTGAATGGATAAATAAACTGTGGTACATCCATACAGTGAAATATTAGCGGTAAAAAGAAATGAGCTATCAGGCCATGAAAAGATATGTAGAGACCTCAAATGCATATTACTAAGTGCTTATTGTATGATTCCAACTATATGACATTCTGGAAAAGGCAAAACCATGGAGACAATAAAAAGATCAGTGGTTTCCAGGGGTTGGAAAAGGAGGAATGAATAGTTGGAGCACAGAGGATTTTTAGGGTAATGAAACTACTGCACATGATACTATAATAATTGTGGATACATGTCATTATGCATTTGTCAAAAGTCATAGAAGTACAACACCAAAAGTGAATCTTAATGTAAACTATGGACTTTGAGTGATAACGATGAGTCAATGTATGTTCATAGATTGTAACAAATGTGCCACTCGGGTATGGGTTGTTGATAGTGGGGGAGGCTGGGGGGAGGGCAGAGGAATATGGGAACTCTGTACATTCAGCTCAATTCTACTGTGAACTCTAAACTACTCTAAAAATAAAATCTATTTAAAAAATTCTAAATAATGATTCATGTTATAACATGGATGAACTTTAAAAACATGCCAAGTGAAATAAGCCGGATAAAAAAAGACCATATGTCTTATGATTCCATTTACATGAAATGTCCAGAAAAGGCAAATCTACAGAGAGATAAAGTAGATCAGTGGTTGCCAGGGGCTGGAGGAGAGGAGAATGGGGAGTGATGGCTGGGGAGTTTCTTTCTGGAGTGATGACAATGTGTTTAGTTGATTGTGGTGATGGTTTCATAACTCTAAATATACTAAAAAACATTGAATTTTACACTTTAAATGGGTGAATTACATGGTATGTGAATAACATTTCAATAAAGCCTTTAAAAGAAACTATGTTGTAATAATAGACACAGCAAGATGGTCATAGTAAATTATTAAAAAAAAAAAAAAAAAAGGCTTTCAAGAGACACTCTAGGACAGTCCCTCCCCAAGCCTCAGCCCACCATCCCCTCTGTTCCCCTCCGCTCCAGGCATTTTGCCCTGAATAGTCCGCATCTGCAGTTCTAGCCCAAGAACTGGCTTAGGTACATCGTGAATAGATGAATAAAGAGTGAGCAAAAATGGGCAAAGGGGCTTCCCTGGTGGCGCAGTGGTTGGGAGTCCGCCCGCCGATGCAGGGGACACGGGTTCGTGCCCCGGTCCGGGAAGATCCCACATGCCGCGGAGCG
>NC_041227.1:67693962-67734422 GCF_002837175.3 Physeter macrocephalus
CTGTGCTCCGCAACGGGAGAGGCCACAGCAGTGAGACGCCCGCGTACCGCAAAAAAAAAAAAAAAAAAAAAAAAAAAGGGCAAGGGGAGGAGACCACTAAAGGGCCTCACGGAGCGCCCCCAGCTGGCCACAGGTCTCCAGTATCACTTTCGGTAAAGGGCCTTCTGCGCCTCGGATTTCACCACTTCTCCAAGAAGAAATACTCCGCCACGCGGCAAAGCTACACAGCTCACAGCCTCCTCGGCTCGGATCCAGGCTCTGGGCTGCAGATGGGGAACGGGACTAGGGCGGCGCTTGAACTCTTCCAGTCCCCAGGTCCTAGATGCCCCAATCCAAGGGCCACTCTCTTTTCGGACCAAGGAGACACTGCCCTGCTAGACCCGGTGTCTGAGCCAGCCCGGATTTGGCTTTGAGTGGGGCCAAGCTGCGGCCCAAACAGAGGAATCACAACGTCATGGGTCACTCTGGTACTCAGAGTGGACAACGGTACCGGAAAACGCCCTAAGAGAATATGGCGTCGACCTGCCTTCACAACCATCATTCAGATGCAGTCAGAAGCTGGTCATTCTTTCCCCCCAGTTGGTCTTATCAAATAAGAGCCAGCTCCGAATACTCAGCTCCAGCTCTTAAAATTCCTAACCCCTCATTGGTGCTTGCGGAGATTAGCTTGAGGAGGTGGCTTTTGACAGCGCCCGGTGACTGGACTGTTCCCATCACTGAAATAACGAAGTACGTGCTGATTGGCCTCTTGGGCCAGACTCTAGGACGCTGTTGCTAGGTAACGCCTGACAGGAGGCCGGGTTCGCAAGAACAGGATCAGGAGTCCCCGGAGGTTACCATGTAGTGAGCCCAAATTGGTCAGCGTCCTCTGGGCTATTCCACCTCAGCTCCTTCTGTTCTGCTGACCCATAAGGCCTCGGAGAGTGCGTCCTGGCCGCAAAATTAACTGGGTTCCTGTCCTGAGAGAAGCCAGTAGGGAGCTGAGCACCTTCGTGGAATTTCTACATTGCCCCAGGTGCACAACCACCTCCTTAGAATCATCTAACCCTGATCAACGCTCCATGTGAGGGTAGGGAGTGTGGTCCCTATTTAAGAATAAGAACATTGCGGGGTTGCGGGGGGAGAATAAGAACACTGGTCTTTCTGACCTAATCACTAGGGCTTTTCCTTCTGAGCCATCTTGGCACTTAAGCAGCTCACACACACTCCTGGCATAGAGTCCCTGACCACCAGCTGGACTTCAGTGACTTACAGAAGCACCCTCTTCCCTTTTCTCCATTGCTCTGAGGGCTGAGTGGTCAAAGTCATAATCTTATTCTCTGTTGCTCCTAAGCATCTAATAACTGTAGTGTGACAAGAAAAACAACAACCCACACCATGTGCCAGGAACAGTGTGAAACACTTCAAATACATTCTCTCATTTAATCCTTGAAGTAACCCCATGAGGCTGATCATCTCACTTTCCGAATGGGGGTGCTCAAGCTCAATCCAGTAAGAAACTCTCCGCTGTAACATGAACACCACTAAATTAAGGAGCCAGCAATAGAATCCAATGCATCTGACTTTGAAGCCCATGTATCCTAACCGCTGTGTTATACAGCTACTGCTGGCAGAGCAATTTTTCAAAAATATTGAAGTAATGAAAAAAAGTTTTCTTTGCTTTCCCGTTTTTACTGGCTACTGGACTGCATCTACATTTTCATCACCTGTCCCACCTAGGACACGTACATGTGCACACACACACACACACACACACACACACACACATAAACCCATGCCAACCAGGCTCTTGTCCTGCTGTTCTGCTAAGACAATTCTCTCCAAGACCTGCTAACCTCCTTGTTAAAACTCTCTGCTACTTTCTTCCAGTGGCTTCTGAATCCCTTTTTTTGTTTTTTGGCTCATCTTTGTCTTCTTTGTTACATTCCCCATTTTTAAAGTACATTTTCCCGGGGACTTCCCTGGTGGCGCAGTGGTTAAGAATCCGACTGCCAGTGCCGAAGATCCCACGTGCCACAGAGCAACTAAGCCCGTGCGCCACAACTCCTGAGCCTGCGCGCCTAGAGCCCGTGCTCCGCAACGAGAGGCCACTGCAAGGAGAAGCCCGTGCGCCGCAACGAAGAGGAGCCCCCGCTCGCCGCAACTAAAGAAAGCCCGCGCGCAGCAACGAAGACCCAACGCAGCCAAAAAAAAAATAAAATAAATTTTTAAAAAGTTTTTTTAATGTACATTTTCCCAAGGTTCAGGCATCCAACCTCTTTCCCTTGGTTCCAACTGTCATTATATCCTCTAGGCCAGTGATTCCCTACTTGGTGGGGGGTGACTCCCCACTACCCCACCCCTCAGGGGGTGTTTGGTAAGTATAGAGACATTTTTTGGTTGTCCAGCATGGGGGTGGAGGGTGGGAGAAGGGAGGGTCCAGGGAGGGGTATGTGTGCGCTACTGACATCTAGTGGGTAGAGGCTAGGGATGCTTCCACTAAACACCCTACCGTGCACAGGACAGCTCCTCACAACAAAGAATTCTCTGGCTCAAAATATTAATAGTGCTGCGATTGAGAAATCCTCCTCTAGGCCTGCACATCTAACTGCTGCTAAACATTTTCACAAGGTTGTTGAGCCGAGAGCTTCTTATTTTTTTCTAGATATTTTAGTTGACTATTCAACGACACTTTACTCCTGTTGCTAGCATATGACCTAAAATCCTGTTACCCAAGTCCTTCCTTCTCATGGTTTTCCCATGCCAGTCCTGAGTCTATTATGTACCAGTAGTTTAGGACAAATCCATGGGGAAAAAACAGGCAAAGGTTCTCTCCTCAAGGAGCTTACCTTCCAAAGCGGAAGAAAGGACAATTTCTAATCAACATAGATAAGGGATCCTTCCGTTTAATGGCTGGGCCCAGGGGTATCAGCTGTCTTGCTCAAAACCAGCCAGCCCTGCTCAGTGAAAAAGTGTCCCTTGTCCTCTACCATACTCAGAATGCCCCGTGGACGTGTGTAGGTGAAAACAGGTTTGTAATTATCTGAGTACAGAACCTAAGTTTATTTTATATAGAAGCACAAACTTACAAGTACAGTTTTAATCCTGACTTTTCCAGAAAGGCCTGTATAAATGGAGGAAAGGCTGTATTTTGTTTTGTTTGGAACTTTGCCAAGAATTATTTGTCATTTTGGAAAATCATTGCACAGATGGCCACACTTGAATTTGAATCAGCAACACAACCCATCTGTGACAGCCTGAGTTTGTAGCTGCTGTGTTCACAGAAATCCTATATGTAGTGCAAGCATATTTCCATGATTGCTTCACTAAATCCTTTGGCAAAGCCCCGCCCAAGCATTTACATATTGAGATATACATTACTTTTTTTTAAAGAATAATACACAAAAGTGCACAAATCTTAAGTATCAGCTCAATGAATTTTCATAAAGTGAACACACCCACATAACCAGTACCCAGATGCAGAAACCAAAACATTTCCAGCACCCTAACCCTAGATACCCCTCATGCACCTTCCCAAAGATAACCACTAGTCCAAGTTCTAACATTACAGATTAGTTTTGCCTCTTTTTGAACACAATACAAATGGAATCACTGTATATATATATACACACATTTTTTGGTGTCTGTCTTCTTTTGCATCTAAAATTCACTCATATTGTTGCCTATAGCTGTAATTTTTATTCTAAGTTACTTATAGGTTACCATCGGATACACATTTTTAAAAAAATGACTTTATTTGTCCTTTAAATTATAGTAAGGGTTATAGTGATTTTCAAAAAGTAGGACTGTAGATGGCTTATTTCTCTATTTATTTCATTGTGATAAAAGGAGCATTCAACATATTTATTCTATTTATTTATTTATTTATTTATTTATTTTTGGCTGCATTGGGTCTTCGTTGCTGCGCGTGGGCTTTCTTTTTAGTTGCGGTGAGCGGGGGCCACTCTTCATTGCGGTGCGCCAGCTTCTCATGGCAGTGGCTTCTCTTGTTGCAGAGCACGGGCTCTAGGCGCACGGGCCTCAGCAGTTGTGGCTTGCAGGCTCTAGAGCGCGGGCTCAGTAGCTGTGGCGCATGGGCCCAGCTGCTCTGCAGCATGTGGGAGCTTCCCGGACCAGGGCTCGAACCCATGTCCCCAGCATCGGCAGGAGGATTCTTAACCACTGCGCCACCAGGGAAGCCCAAACATATTTATTCTAAAAGGCGTGCATTAGTTCTGAGAGGCTGACACCCAATTATTTGCAGCCTCCTGAGTTTTGTCCTCTGGTCCTTTGCACAGTTGTGATGACCCATGCACAGTCTCTCCACCGGCCCCCTTTCCCTCAGTTCTTAGATGATTCATTACCTTCTCTGAGGTTTCTCTAGCTCTGCTTACGTGCTCTTTTGGGAACCTGCATATAAGCTGAGTTTAGCATTTATCTAACTATGCCCTGGTCTGCTTACTTGTCTCTCTGTGGACAAGGACTCTCACTGTCTTGCTCACCATAGTATTTTTTGTGTCTGGCATGTGGTTTGAGTTTTAAAAATGTGTTGAGCAAATAAATGAACATCATCCCATATTTATAGCCTTCTTTTTTTTATTGATTTATTTATTTTTGGCTGCATTGGGTCTTCACTGCTGCGCACAGGTTTTCTCTAGTTGCGGTGAGCGGGGGCTACTCTTTGTTGCGGTGCGCGGGCTTCTCATTGCAGTGGCTTCTCTTGTTGTGGAGCAAGGGCTCTAGGAGCATGGGCTTCAGTAGTTGTGGCTCACGGGCTCCAGAGCGCAGGCTTAGCAGTTGTGGCACATGGGCCCAGTTGCTCCGCAGGATGTGGGATCTTCCCGGACCGGGGCACGAACCCGTGTCCCCTGCATCGGCAGGCGGATTCTCAACCACTGCGCCACCAGGGAAGCCCCCTAGAGCCTTCTTGACCAGCCAGGGCCCTTGCCTCCCATGTCTAGGCCTCTTTCTCTGAAGGAAAGGTCATAGCCAGGTGAATGTGTTTTCTGTGTGTGTCATGGACCTCCCTGCCCCAGCATTGCCACTGATACCACTGTCCCTCTGCCTTCTCAGCCTATAGTATCCGGTACAGTCATTTCTAGACACCTCTACCTGGACTTGTTTTCTGAGTGTTGTCTAGAGCTGGCCTCCACCTGAAACCACAGGATGTCAGGAATGGCCTTTAGATAACATGGCAGCTGTCTAGCCCAACTTTCTCCGCTTCGGTTGAGCCAGCTGTCCTCACAGGCACCATCTGCTCTCATTTTTTATTTTTTTCTCAGGTGCAATAGGAGCATTCAAAACGCATTTAAGGAATATGTCTGCAATGCAGATTTTAAACCTCTCTCAAAAATGGCCTACTCTCTGAAATATCTGCATAATAATTGCAGTAGGAACTTTCAAGATTCGGATATTCCATTTTCTTTAGTGCTGAAACACTAGTATTTTCGTTGGTGATGGTATAAGTGTGGGTGCAATTGGGAAAATCCACATAGCAATTTCAACAAGCAGAAGTTTATTAAACAGAATTATTGGGAGTTCCCAATAATTAGGGTTGCCTAGTGGTTAGGATTCTGGGCTTTCTCTGCTGTGGCCCAGGTTCAATCCCTGGTCAGGGAACCGAGATCCCGCAAGCCATGCAGCGCAGCCAAAAAAAAAAAAAAAAAGAATTATCGGGACTTTCCGGGTGGTCCAGTGGTTAAGAATCTGCCTCCCAATGCAGGGGACATGGGTTCAGCCTCTGGTTGGGGAACTGGGATCCCACATGCCACGGGGCAACTAAGCCCCCGCGCTCTGGAGCCACCAAGCCTCTACGCTCTGGAGCCCGCGCGCCACAACTAGAGAAAAGCCCACGCGCTGTAACGAAGATCCTGTGTGCCATGACTAGGACCTGATTCAGCCAAATAAATAAATAAATAATTTTTAAAAATACTTAAAAAAAAAAGAATGATCAACTATAAAAGGGAATTAGAGAAATGAGGGATTGGATTATGTATTAGTTTCCTAGGGCTGCCATGATAAATTACCACAAATTGGGTGCCTTAAGACAACATAAATCTATTCTCTCGAAGTTCTGGAGACTAGAATCCTGAAATCAAGGCATCAGCAGGGCCATACTCCCTTTGAGACCCTAGGGGGAATCTTTCCTTGCCTCTTCCTAGCTTCTAGTGGTTTGCTGGTGCTCTCTGGCATTCCTTAGATTTGTAGATGCATCACTCTAATCTCTGCCTCTGTTACCACATGGCATTCTTCCTGCGTGTCTCTTTGCGTGTCTTCACATGGCCTTCTCCTTTCCATGGGTCTGTGTCCAAATTTCCTTCTTACAAGGACACCAGTCATTGGATTGAGGCCCAACCAAATACAGTATGATTTCAATGATTATGTCTGCAAAGACTCTATTTCCAAATAAGGTCACAGTCACAGGAACTGGGACACAATTCTGAGGGACACAATTCTGCCTGCTATAGATAGTAAGAAGTAAAGAGAATTCTAAAGAATGCAGGAATAGCAGCTATAAGAGCAGCCACTACCCCTCAGCTGCAGATACTGCACTTAAGAAAGAGCCTCTACCTGGGCCTCACTGGGGCTTAGATCCTGAGCAGAGTAGCTGGCTTGAGGACCAGAAGGGATAGAGCACTCTGAGAGAAAGAGGCAGTTTTTATCATCCTCTTTTTACCTTCAGCCTGAGACTTAACTTACTTATCAGGTGCTTTCAGATGTGCCTTCTCACTTGATCTTCTAAGCCTATTCTGAGGCAGGCACGACAGGGTTTATTGTTCCCATTTTACAAATGAGACCACTAAGGCCAGGAACAGTTAAGCAGATGTGAGCCCAGAGCCTAAAGGGGTCCAGAGTTTCTGAAGAATAGATAACACGGATGTGCCAATCTCCAGCCACATCACCTGTCCCGTAGGAGGCTGGGTGAGGCCTCTTGCCACTGGATCAGCACACATTGGCCATGCCTGGGGTGTGTACACAGGTGGTGGATAAGGTAAGAGTTTTTGAAATGGTAGTCACAAAGAGGTGACTGGAAATCCTCCCTCTAGGGTTATTTCCAGAGGCAAGGCCGTGAGGGTGTGAAGGTTCGTCACTGCTGGCCTGGGCTGAGGGCCAAGAAACCACAGTCTACCTTATTCAATTTGATGAACTCCAGCACCCCAACTTAGGATCATAGGGCTGGGCCCTCCCCGCCAGATTCTCAGGCCCTTTCTTTAGGCTACTTCCTTTGCCCTCAAAACTCAGATCAGGCTTGCTCGGCCCTTGAAAGGTTTTCATTGCCCTGGAGTCTGGGAAACACCTGTGTATTTAAGCAGGAAAGTGAAAGCCTACAGGGGCCCTCTCAACTCACCAAAGTTGAGAGGGATCTCTACTCACAGCTGGAAGCATCACCATACCAGCAGGGAACATCCTCAGGCACCTGTGTAGCCGGCCCTGCTCCAGGGGGGAGAGAGAACACTTCTAGTTGGAAGAGCTGCTGCTTATTCACACCAGAAGTCTCACCATGCATTTCCAGGGGACCCAGCAGGCCTTGTGCTACAGAGAGTCACTGTAGTCCCAGAGACCTATCTGGATGAGTCCTTGGTTAGAGTTGGGGAGTCTTCATTTTCCACACCAACTCTTCCCGATGCTATTCTTTCCATATCTTCCTTTCTGGATCATTACTCTTATCACTCAATCCCATAAAAGAGAATTATGCTGGGCTGAGTAGGTCACTCTGCACCTTCACCTCAGACCCAGGATTCTAGGCTTCAGGCTTTTTTGTTCTATCAAGAAAATAAATACTAGGGGATCCCCTGGCGGTCTAGTGGTTAGGACTCCCAGCTTCCACTGTAGGGGGCAGGGGTTCGATCTCTGGTCGGGGAATTAAGATCCCACATGCCCTGGGGGCGTGGCCAAAAATAAATAAATACATATTTTTTTAAAAAAATATAGAAAAAAAAGAAGAGTACTAGTTTGGACCAGGGAATCCTGGGGAAGGAGAACTAGTGGAGGCATGGGCTTTGGTTACGCAGTGAGGGCCCCTTCACAGTACAAGAAGCCAGTACATGCCCACTACCTCCCCACCAACAGCAGGCTCCTGGTATAAAAGTCCCGTGACGCAGCCGCTCTAAGCAGCAGGATTCCATCCCCGATCCCCTACTACTAAGGACTATTTACACAACCCATCAGCCAGGCCCCTCTTGAAAGAGGGCTCGTGG
The DNA here is from genome assembly GCF_002837175.3 of Physeter macrocephalus. Lineage (NCBI taxonomy): Eukaryota > Metazoa > Chordata > Mammalia > Artiodactyla > Physeteridae > Physeter > Physeter macrocephalus. The sequence goes on from NC_041227.1 coordinate 67,702,140, forward strand.
GAGCCCCAGAGAAAAGCGGACCCATCAAGCACGCCAAGATGGTTACTGGTCTCCTGCAATGACGCCTCTGTACTGAGCCCTCTACAGAAACCCCCGCTCCTCCAGGAACAGGTACACAACACTCGGTTAAAGTGAAGCTCAATGCCCCACCCTCTTCCCCACTTTGACTGAACCCAGTCTCTCCAGGACACCGTGCGAGCAAAGGAGCCTGAGGCAGCACAAGCCCTAGCCAAACTCTTCCCTGCAACGTGGGAACCCGGTTCAGGAGCCTACGATGGTACTGGAAACGGGCTCAATGGGGCCTCTCTAGGAAATTGGGAATTCCACATATCGTTAGCACTCAGTTCACGTTTATTGGCCTAAAAACGAAAGAACCGGAAGATGCCCTTAAAAAACGTGGCGGTAACCTAGCTTCACGACAGTTGCCTCAAGAGCTCAAGAAGCTTGCCATACTCTTTGGCCACTCACTGACCGGAGAAGATGACGCCGTCCGGTCTACTTCGGTTCATCGAGTTCAGCGCAATCTGCCCTCAATTATAATGGCGGCGCTGCCAAATTTGGCTTCTTGCCCCTAGGGATGATGGCCGCCAGGAGGCTTCACTTAGTCTCTCACCACCCCGGAAGACGGGGACCGGCGATTGGGCGGTGCCCCAAGGCTTCGAGAAGAAGGCCCTCGGCGGTTGGGCAGTGCTAGGTAAGGCTAGTTTTAAAGGAGCCGGAGGTGGGAGCCGTCGAAGACCCGGGATCCGCGGGAGGCGGCGGTGAGCGGCGTGCGGGGGAGGGCACCGACCGGCTGGAGAGAGGGCGGGAGGAGGGAGGGAAAGAAACTTTTGAACCATCTGGTCCCCGGCTGGGGAGAGCGCTGGGCGGGGATCAGGGGAGGGCGGAGGGAGGGGGTCTGTGGGCGGGACCTCCCGGGATTGGAGTGAAGGGGGTATCTGCTTGACAGTGGATCCCCAGGGATCCGGACTGAGTTCCTGATGCTCAAGCTCGGGCCGCCCCTGTCTGAGTGGAGCTTTGCGGAGCCGAAGCTCACAGGGAGAGGAGGATCCTCGCGCGGCGTCTGTTTGGAGGAACCGCGCTGTAGGATTCTTTCCGCGGGGATCCAGTCTAGGGGATCTGGTGGGAGTATTGCTTCGGAGTCCTCGGCCACTCGCTGGGGGTGGATGAGAATTGAAGAGGGTTCCGGCGGAAACTGAGCCTCCGAGGACCGGGATCCCAGCTGATCCCGGGGGAATCTCAGGGCGGAATCTGCAGGGACAAAGGCCGCAGGAGGCTCGGGCCGTGGGAGAACGGGGGCCGCAGCAATCCTGGTTCTCGCGGCCCAGGCAGGGCGCGAGTGATCCGCTGGTCGCTGCGGCGGCAGCGGGAAGACACCCGTTCCCGGCAGCCAGGCGGGGGCGCCCTTACGCGCCCCAGGGCTCCGGCCTGTGACCTACCGGGAGCCGCGGGCTGACCATGAAGGGCGGAGCCCCACGGGAGGGGCTGGCCTTCACTCCCGGCTCCCCCGCTCCCCCCCAATCCCAGGCTGGAGCCTGGGATCCCCCAGGGACTCCCCGGAGCCGCCGCTTCCCCCATGGACTTGCCCGGGGACTCCAGGTGAGAGCGCACCCCGCCCGCCTGTCTTGAGCCCGGGAAACGGGGAGCCTGGTGGCCGTACCGGGGAAACCACAGAGCCAACAGGCTCAGGCGACCGTCCTCTGCTTCTCTCATCCTCCAGCCCGCCTGGCCGGCAGGGTCTGTGCCGCCAGCCCCTGGCTCGAGCGTTATGGGGAGCCAGGAGCCCCAAACGGCCGAAGCTGCAGCCCTTCGGGGCCCCTTCACCCTTGGAAAAAGCCTCTCGGCGGGTCCTGGCCGTGGTCCTGGAAGATGTGATGGCTGCCCACATGGTGAGCCCCTTGAACTGAGAGGCCCCCTTCTCTCTCCGGTTCCCTCAGTACCAAAGTCAAACTAGATCACTAGTGAGGATAACTGAAGTCCAAACACCTCACACTCACACTCGTCCATCAGGCAGCCTCCCTAATGCTAGAGGGTTTTTTTTGTTTTTTGTTTTTCCTTGGCTCTCACTCCAGCCTGGAATTGGGCAGGGTCTCCAGTGCCCATTCCCCACTACCAACTCTGTTGGGCTGAAACCACATCCCTACAACTCTTAAGTATGAGAAACCCTTCTGCTTTCTTCCCAGCCCAACTTCTAGGCAATCCTTGGGAAGCAGGCTGAGGACTTTAGCTCCATTGCACAGATTAGAAAAACTGAGGCCCCAAATAGGGCAGTGACTCACTCCGGGTCACCCTCTCCTTTTCATTTCTTCAAATAGCCTGGGTGACCTTATCCAGCTTCCACACCAGCAGCTCAGGACACTGTCATATCTGGCCCTTAATTGAGGGCCATCACTGACCTCTTCTTTGGGAATCTTCAATGAATTCTAGCCACGATTTCTGTCATTTTTGTAGCATAGGGCACTGTTAGGCACATGGAGGCCCTGTCCAGCCTCATTCCGTCACCCTGCTCTTGACACTTCCTCCTCCCCTAGGTCCCCCTGGTGCCCCAAGAGGAGATCTCCACCCCACGGCACCGCAGCAACCGTCGGGATTCTGTCCACAGCCATCCACCTGCCTCGCCACCCCTACAGGCCACGTGGTCCCTACAAGCCAGGTGAGCATGGCAGGATGGGGGTTAAGCTGGGAACACAGCTGAGCCCCACTGATATTCCTGATCCTTCTCTAGGCCTCCCGACCCACTGCACTTATGCCGAGAGCCCTTGAGCCATGTGCATCGGCCCCCTTCCACACTGAGGCGGCGATCAAGGACAACACCGGGCCCAGAGGAGGGCCCTTCACAAAAGGTGGACCAGGCCCCCCAGCCCACTCTGGTGGTGATGCTAGAGGACATTGCCAGCCCCAGACCCCCAGCAGAGGTATGGAAACTTCAGGGAAAGATGTCAGGAGTTCAGTTGGGGTCAGGCATGCCAGTGGGCATAGAAGACAGGGGTAGGAGGGCTGAGTCTGGGGTGGATTTTGCTCAGAGCAAGGAGGACAGTGTTTTAGGGTGGAAGACACTGTCTGAGCAAAGACCTATATGAAAAAGTCTTTAGCGTGAACCCAGGCAGGAATCTGGAGACCGAGAGAGTCGGGATGTGGGAAGCTACGGAGACCACAGGGGGCTTCCCTGCCTCCTCACAACCATGCTGTTTATATCCAGGGCTTTGCCGATGAGACACCCAACTTCACCGTTCCAGCGAGAAGGTGAGAGGGCTGGGGAAGGGATTATCAAGATGTGCAGGCAACAGCCATTATCCAGGCAGCCAGAGCTAGGGGCATTAGAATTTACATGTCCAATCCTTCCTTGTAGCACTTGCAGAAGGTTTAAGGGACAGGGGAGGTGCTGGCTCAGGTGGGATCTGAATCTGGAAGCTTCCTCAGCCTTTAACTTGCCCCTTCACCCCAGAACTGAGCCAAGGATGATGGTTCACCAGCCAAAGCCTCCACCCAGGGCCGTGGAACCCCCATTCCAGCCATCTGCCCTGTCTGCAAACCCTCTGGAGAGCCCACCACCAGGTAAGGACTCAGATGGATGAGACGTGGGGTTCTGGAACATTCTAGCTGAGCTTAGAAATGTGAGGTGACGAGTTGGGGATGGGGCTTAACCCCCTCCCAGGGCAGAGCTTAGTGTATGAAGATGGGGTTTAGACTTCAGAGACCTGAAGCTTAACTTCTAAATTTAGGACTTGGTATTTTAGGGATGGGCTTATTCCTCTGTGGGCAAAGATTAGTGTTTGGGGAGGGACTAAGGCTATTGAAGTGGGGCTTAGACACCTGCAGCTGAGGAATACCCACCTGACCCTCTCCTTTCCTCAGCCCCAGATCCTGTTCTGGAGCTCCCATCGACCCCACCGCCATCCAGCCTTTTACGCCCCCGCCTCAGTCCCTGGGGCTTGGCCCCCCTCTTCCATTCCGTCCGCTCCAAGCTGGAGAGCTTTGCTGACATCTTCCTCACACCCACCAAAGCCCCACGGCCCCCACCCCCATCACCCCCCATGAAGTTGGAGTTGAAGATTGCCATCTCAGAGGCCGAGCAGTCTGGGGCTGCTGAGGGCACTGCATCTGTCAGTCCCCGGCCCCCTATCCGCCAATGGCGGGCCCAAGACCAGAATCCCCCAGCACCTCTCCCTAAGCCGTCTCTGGGCCGAAGCCACTCCTGCCCTGATCTGGGGCCCCCTGGCCCAGATACCTGCAGCTGGCCCCCTGCTCCACCCCACCCAAGCCGGCCACGGCCTCGGCGGCACACTGTGGGTGGTGGAGAGATGGCCCGAGCCCCGCCACCCCCTCGGCCCTGTCTCCGGAAAGAGGTCTTCCCTCTTGGAGGAGTGGGAGGCTCTCCTCCCCTCGTCACATCTTGCTCGTCTACCACGTCCACTTCTTCCTTCTCTGAACCTGAAGAACCCAGGTAGTGCTCTTGATAAACCCTCCTTAAAGCTCTGGCCACAGTCTGGGCCCAGCCTCCTTCCCTAGTATCCAGTGGGCAGGAGATGGGGATGTTGCTGTGAATGCTGTTTGGCCCTGAGCCTTGACCTTCTCTGCAGGTTGAGCTCAACCAAGAGGAAGGAGCCAAGGGCCTCAGAAGACCAGGTGCTTTCAGACCCCAAGACCAAGGTAGAGGTACAGATGAAGGGGGAGGAGACAAGTGGGAGCCTGAGCCCATGCTGCACTTTTACACTCTGACCCGTTTTTGCAGACCATGGGAAAGGTTTCTCGATTCAGAATACGCAGGACACCGGCCCGTTCTCAACCAAACCTTACACCAATGGGGCTTCCTCGACCAATCAGGTGAGAGGCTTGTTGTGCATGGAGCTGCCTTGGCCAAACAGGTGTAGGCTTAGATCCCCTGAGTGTGGCTTCATCTCTCAGGGAGCACAGTCCAGCTTGGAGGAGTCAATTTGGTCTGGACATGGTTTATGCTTAGAACCATTTGTCTGCCTCAGGCAGCACTCCTGGCATGTCCTAGAAACTGAAATACAGACCAGGCCTTGATTATCCCTTCTCCAGGCCCACTGGCCCCAGGTTTCTCAGAGGCCTCTGCTCCTCTTTGCTCACAGGTTGAACAAGAAGGAGTTCAGCTTGGAAGAAATTTACACCAACAAAAATTACCAGTCACCCACAACCAGGAGGTGAGAAACTTTGAAGGCTTGGGGGTGACAGAGGGAAATCTGGAACCAGGGGGCATGCTGGTAACCAGCACTCCTCCCTGCCTGGTCCAGGACCTTTGAGACCATCTTTGAGGAACCCCGGGAGCGCAACGGGACTCTGATTTTCACCAGCTCAAGGAAGCTCCGGCGAACTGTAGAATTTCGGGACAGTAGTCTTCCTCGATCCCGGCGGCCATCTCGCGGGGCCCGGGCTGCAGCTGGCAGGACCCTTACTCCCAATCTGGCCCCCAGCCCAGATGTAGGACCCCTGCTGCAGCAGCGACTGCAGGAGCTGGATGCCTTGCTCCTGGAGGAAGAGGAAGGGGATCGAGAGCGGCCCCATCGGACTTAGAAGCTCCATCTGTTTGTCCATCTATCCTGGAGGGAGGGGAAGTCTCTGAGACAGTTATATTTTTTTCTGTGTTTCTAGTAAAGTTTTCGATATGTTTCTGATTCTTTTGTATGTCTCTAGCTGAGTTTGAGATTAACTGGCAGTACTGGCTGATGTTTCTACTTTGGCACCCGAAACTGGGAAACAGGAGGGACCAGGGAAGATGATGAAGGTTGGATATAGGGAGGGGGGTAGAGGAATGGTCATTGGAGATACCCTCTTGATTTGAGAATTTTCCTATGTGGAGCGATACTTCTGAATATGCTCCAGAAGATAATGTGACCCTGGTCAGGGTTCTCTCAGTTCACTTACATGAAGGAGGAGACTGAGGGAATTTCCTGACAGTCCAGTGGTTAGGACTTCGTGCTTCCACTGCAGGGGGCACGGGTTTGATCCCTGGTCGGGGGACTAAAATCCCGCATGCTGCGCAGCGCAGCAAAAAAAAAAAAGGAGACAAAGTCCCAGAGTGGACTAAGGCCTTGTTCAAGATGGCCGTGAGTTCCTCCTAACACGCAGGCCAGGAACCTGCTGCTGGATTCAAGAGCTAAGAATAATCAGCTGTAATTAAGCACCTACAACAACCTGTCACAGGTAATTGACCTACACATAGCCTTGTGAGAATTATACCCATTTTATACGTAAGCAAGTTGCCTCTCAGTGTAATGTCCACATTAAAAGGGTAACCCAGGCAACCAGAGGACACAAGCGGCACTCTACATCTTTCATAACTTAGAGGCAGAACAGAGCAGTGGTAAAGAGCACAGACGAGCTAAGCTTCTTGAGTCCAAATCTTGGTTAGGAAACTAAATGTGCATCAATTCCCCCTCTCCATCTGTAAAATGGGGCCGATAGCAGTACTTTCCTAAGATACTTCTCATTGTCAAATGAGTTAATATGTGAGAAGGTGCCCGGCACTGTTTTTCTCTTGTTAGCACGCGCGGACCACAGGCCAGCACTCTCCCACTGCACCGAGCGATAACGGGATGCGGTTTCCTTCCCGCGCGGCTGGCGCTCTCAAAGCACGCCGCGTGCTCTAGCCACCACGCACGGCGGGGGATCCCGCTGAGCTGCCAGCCGGATGGTGGTTATCACCACGCGCGTGCGCGAGAAGCCAGGCTGCCTGTGGGCTAAGCCAAGCAACGGAAAGTGAGAGAAGACGTTTCTGGCTGTCGACCGGGACCTTCCGCGGCCGCGCGCCGCCCAGCGGCCAACCGTCCCCTAGGCCTCGCGCACTACATCCAGACCCTCGCCTTGACGCCGTCAGGAGACGGGCCAATGAACGAAGAGCAGGAAGAGGCGGGGTCATCTGGAGAGCCGCCCCAAGCACCTACTTCTAACCAGTCGAGTCACAAGACTTGATGAAGGGCGGAGCTAATCTGACGTATACCCAATCCAAGATTTGAGGGCGGTTACATATTACTCACTCCCCCGAGTTTGACTCCGCCCTTCGTCTTGACGTACACTTCTCAACCTATCAACGACTAAGGCTGTAAGAGGGGTGAGGGGGAAGGGGGCGGAGAGTGGGAGGAGGCCGAGAGAGGAAGGAGGCGTAGGCTGAGAAGGAAGAGGGAGGAGGGGCAGGGAAGTCCTGGCGGAGAAGAGGCCCAAGACTCCAAAGGAGACGACAGCAGGGTGAGCTGGAGTTCCCTCGCTGCCCAGCAGCCGTTCCGGATCCCTTAAGACGCAAGTCAGACAGAGACGGAGGAAAGGAGGAAGACACTTTTATGTCGGCAGACAGACAAGCTCTACCCGTCACCGTTGCCTCACATCCGGGGCTTTGGAGGGCTGGCCCCGCGGCCCCGCCCCCCCCCTCGCGCCTTTCATGGCGACCGGAGGCGGAGGCTGGAAGAGCTGGGCCTGGAAGAGGCCCCTTTAAATCTCCTTAAAGGGGTGGCCACTGATCTCGGCCGACTACAACGCCAGCTTTTAAAGGGGAAGCCACCGAACAGATGCTGACAAATTGAGAACTGTAGTGTTGGGAGAAGTGGAGCGAGTGGGCATTCTCACCGCCACTTCTCCCCACGCAAGAAGTCCTTTAAATTCAACTTAAAGGGGAAGTGGCCGCTTGTGGAGGACTAGAAACTAACTCCCGAGCCCTTAAAGGGGCGGCCTCCTGTTTGGAGAACCCTGGACTCTTTAAAGGGGTGGCCTCTTTTAGCCGGCGGACGTGAGGCACTTTTAAAGGGGAGGTCTGCGTTTCGGGGCGAGCTTTCGGCCCCTGGTAAAGGGGTGGCCCTTCTTCTTCCTCGGGGAGAGTTGTCTCGACCCCTGGCAGGGGGCGGCCACCGAACTAGGCCGGTCGGACACCGTCGGGTCATCTTATAGGGGCCAAGGGCTGGACAGCTTGAGGCCTTGCCTTAAAGGGACGACCGCCCCGTTTTCGCCGTCTCGGCCCCGCCGGCCCCACAGGGGGGGCTCTCAGGCTTGTCGCCCCGGGGGCGGCGCCGGCTCCCCGGGCCTTGGCCTTGGGGCAAGCTCGGGGCCAGCAGATCCTGCTTTAAAGGGGAAGCCGTGGCCCTCTCGTCCTTGTGCAGCCGCCAGCGCCGCGCCTGCGACCCCGGGCCTGCGGACAGGCCGTTTCGGGGCCCGCCGCCTCCGGATGCGGCGCTGAGGGCGGTCGCCATGGAGACGGCAGCGGCCGCGGCTCCGGGCCCGGGCTGGGCCGCTGAGGGGGAGCGGCGGCGGCGGCGCTGCTCGCGCCGAGACCGAGACCGGGAGCAGCGGCGCCGCCGAGGTCCCGGCGGCGACGCGCCCCGGGCCCTTTTGGCCGCCCCGCGCGGCTCCTCGTCGTCGTCGTCGCCGCCGCCGCCCGCCAGGCCCTGGTCGTCAGCTTCGTCTGGAGAGCGGCCCGGAGGCCCGAGACGGCGGCGGCCGCGTCCTAGGCCTCGGCCCCCGCGACCCCGAGCTCGGAAGCGGCCTGCTGGCTCGGGCAGCCGCGGGGAGGAAGAGGAGGAGGAGGAGGAGGGGGGCGCAGACGATGGGGAGGCTGAGGAGGAGCCTGAGGAGGAAGAAGAAGAGGAGGAGGACTTGATCGATGGCTTCGCCATCGCCAGCTTCGCCAGCCTCGAGGCCTTGCAGGTGGGGCCTGATGGGGCCGGGGACTTTTTCATAGGGCCAGAGAGAAGGGTACGGTGCCTGGAGGGGGTGGAGTTGAGGGGGGAATGCTGGCACCCCAAACCAGAGCAACCGGCTCCTCTGGCCAGGCTGCTGCCCCACCCTGGGGTGGAAGGAGGTAGAGCTAGTCTCCAGGGACCAACCAGGTTACCTGGCCTGAGAGCCACTTTGGTAGCCTGGTCACCCCTAGAGAGGTCGGAGCTTTCCTTTCTCCATCTACTGTAGTTACACCTTCTCCTTTACAGAAGGATGCATCTCTTCAGCCCCCAGAGCGACTGGAGCATCGGCTGAAGCATTCTGGGAAGCGGAAGAGGGGGGGCTCCAGTGGGGCAACTGGGGAACCAGGGGACAGCTCTGATCGAGAGCCTGGCCGGCCCTCTGGGGATCGGGCCCGAAAATGGCCCAATAAGCGGAGAAGGAAAGAGGTGAGCTTGTTCCAAATCTCTGTCCTTTAAAACTCTCTGCAGAATGTTCTTCACATAGACCCATTTTCCGTTAGCAGTGCTGCTACCCATGGTAAACAGTGACCCCAGTCTCTAAGGTCAAAGAGAAAGGCAGAGCAAATTTGAGCTTCCACTGCCCCATCCAGGTCTGACAAAGACATGTCCGCAGCAGACTTGCCTGCTTTTGGCTGACATTACGTCTGCCTCAAACATATTGATAATTCAGAGATATAGCAAAAGGACTTAGTTGAATCATAAGTTAGATATGGTTTTTGCACACCTTTTCAAGTCGGTGTCAGTGTAGCAGGAAAGAAGCAGTCTTTGAGCAAATACCTAGACGAAAACCTGAGAAGCAACAGAAGGCAGAGATCTGGGAGAGATGCTGCAGAAACCCACATGAGGAAGCCACTCATTCTGTCTGGGGGATGGGAGGAGGGTTGTGGTTAGGGAAAGCCCCCTGGGATGTCTTAGTCAGGCCTTGAAGGATAGTCATAAGTTTGCTAAGAAGAGAAACAGGGCTAAGTTGTTTTGGGCGAAAACACAGAGATGTGAGAATCTGGTATATTTGAAAAATTTGCCAGAGCATTGAGAACAAGGGGTGGGCAGTAGAAAGAAATTGAGAATAGGTCATGAGGGGCCTTGAGTGCCTTGCCAGGCAGTTTAGACTTTATCCAAAGGCCTCGCCAGTCAGTCTCCCTTACCTCTGGACTCTGGTCTTTCTCAGGCCTCCTCCCGTCATTCTCTGGAAGCTGGATACATAGTAAGTGCTCTCCACCTGTACCTTTCGCTGTACCTAGCCCCTCCCCTTTCGCTCCCTGTCTGAAACTCCCCTCTCGACCTTTGCCCCCACTTCTCTTCCCTCTTGTGATACCTCTGTCTTTCCTTCTCCCCAGTGTGACGCGGAAAGCGATCTGGACGAGAGGGTGAGTGGGGCTAGAACTTGTTGGGTGGGCAGTATTACAGTTCATAAAATGAACTGCAGCTTAAAGGTTTCCTTGTGCAGCAGACAGAGTCTCCCCTTAAGTGGGGAACGTGTGTTAGGTTGAGCCAGAATTAGATTTTTGGGGAGGAAATATGGGGCGGGGGATTGAGAAAGTAAGTGACAAGTTATATTTGGTAACTAGAGCCAGTTGACCAAAGAATCAAAGGCCCATGCCTTGCTGTGCCATCCTTTCCAAAGCCCTTGGAGATACCAGTGGTTCTCCATGGAAACCTGAGGTGGCTGTGGAATCCAGTGGGTCCTTCCTGCTAGCCATTAGTCTGTTCCTGTAGATTAGAGTCTGAGCTGAGACCATGGTCATGGCAGTGAGGACACTAAACCATTGTAGTCAGTTTAAGAACATATCCTGTAAAGGTGTATTTCGTTTTATCCTTAGGGTTGATGTGTTAATTTTGAAACAGTGTGTTCTAATGGTTGGTGCTGTACTCCAGTAACTAACTAAATTTGTACTCCCTGATGTGTGTCTTGCCTTAGTTTAAAAAGTTGGCTGGACAGGAACTGTGGTGAAACAAATAGTACTTGTCTATCCAAACGGGGCAGCCACTGTTGGGAGAGTAGGGGCCCATTCTCAAGAGAACCTGCAAGTCTGAGTTTTTATGAGGAATCTCTGGATTTCTAAATATTAGCAATTAGTTTAAGAATTTTGCTAACATTTATGGACCAAACAAATCTGTAAACCAGGTAAGCATCTGAGCCAGCAGTTAGTGATATCTGACATTTTTGATTTGCTTGTTTCTCTGCTACTTCCATGCTGCCTCAGTTCAGTCCTCCCAGCCTATCAGATTCTCAGGCTCAGTTGCTCTACCCTTTTCCCCAAGCATAGGGACCCCCTAGAGCTCACAATCTTTGGTGGATTTCAGCTAAGTTGATGGAATAGACTTGTCACCAGTACCAGTTCCTAGCAGACTCCAGAGGCTGTTGGCCTTCCTGAGTGAGGGTCTGACCTGCCCAGAACCTGACCCTGTCCCTGTCCTTCTTCCCCAGGTCTCCGATGATGACCTTGACCCGTCCTTTACTGTCTCAACCAGCAAAGGTTGGTCCCAAGGGCTGGGGTTGGAGACAAGGGAGGGAAATTGGGTGAGCATGGACCTCAACTGAATATACCTGCTGTCCTGCCTTCACAGCCTCGGGCCCCCACGGCGCCTTCAATGGGAACTGTGAAGCAAAACTCTCCGTAGTCCCTAAAGTGTCGGGCCTGGAGCGGAGCCAGGAACAGCCCCCAGGGCCCGACCCGCTGCTAGTGCCTTTCCCCCCGAAGGAACCACCGCCTCCACCGGCCCCTCGGCCTCCTGTCTCACCCCCTGCACCCTTGCCGGCCGCCCCCAGTCTGCCACCCCCACCCCAGCCCCAGCTGCAGCTTCGGGTCTCGCCTTTTGGCCTCCGCACTTCACCCTATGGCAGCAGCCTGGACCTCAGCACTGGCAGGTGAGTGGTCCATGGGTTTGGCCCGGTCTGGAAAGGCCTGGTCATTTTGGTGTCAACCCCTGCATTCTTTGGCTGGGACATGGGATGGTACCTGTGGGATATGACTTGAAAAGGGATTCGGAGGCTAAAAAGTTTGAGAGACGCTGGGTGGAACAAATCTGAAGAGATTACTACAGGACTTATCAGAACCCTTTACATACATTCATATAGAGGGGAATCCAGTTTGTGCCGTTTCCCAATCTTATTTGCTGGTGAGACATTTACGCAAGGCATATCTGCTAGGAATAGTGTTCTTTGGAACATACTTTGGGAAATGCTGACATGATGATTAAGAGTGCTGGCTTTGGTGTCAGTCAGACCTGGATTCAAATTCTTGCTCTACCACTTAATGGCTGTGTGATTTTCGACAAGTCACTTAACCTCTCTGAGCCTCGATTTTTTCTTTCTGCAAAGTGAAATAATAGTACCTTCGTTGTAAAGCTGTTGTGAGGATTAATTACAAGTTAATGCAGTGTTTCCCAAAGTGTGTACGCTCTTTGTTAGTGATATGTGAGTGCATTTTAGATATTATGCGAGTAAAATATTTTCAGCTCTGATGTGCTTTAAAAAAATATGAGTAGTTCCTCAATCCCTTTATTTCACGTGTTACTGCTTGGTGAGGTTAAGAAAAAACAAACTGAGTTAAGTTAAAGAAGTAAACGGTACAGGGGGTTCCATGGATGTGGCAGCAACTGGGAAGGTGATGTGGAATGTTGGAGATTTGGATTAGCGTATAAAGCGGGTGACAGCACTTGGCCTACAGTAAGTGCTCACTAAAGGGTAAGAATCACTGACATTGTTATTATCATTGATGCTATCTTTGTTATTGTTATCATCACTATCATTCTCTTATTATTGGGAAAACTAAGGCTCAGAGAGGGGCAGTGACTTGCTCAAGGTCACCCAGGGTGTTAATGGCAAGATGGGCCTAGAATTCAGGTCTCCTGACTCCTAGGCCAGGCCAGGGCGGTGCTGCTTCCACTGTCTTAGGGTGGGAACCCAGGTGGCCTGTCGTAATTAAGCGTCAAAGTGAACGATATGTTTTGTGCTGTGGTCGAGTCAGAAAAGGGAAAGTCACGTGGCCAGAGGCGTCAGAGGCAGCTGTGTGGAAAAAGAGACCTAGAGAGGGAGAGAGGGGGCTGTTGGGTGTGGGAGGTACCTCAGTCTGAGGATGGGTTCCCCGGGTCGGCGGGTGGGGGTCCTGGGGGCCAGGTTCTACCACCTTCCATGTTGGAGAACCAGGGTCAAGGTATCGCCCAGGCTTCTGACCCCCTCCAGTCAGAGCTGGCACCTCCCAACCCCTCACTCATCTCCCCACTTCTCTCCCCAGCTCTTCACGGCCGCCCCCCAAGGCCCCGGCCCCTCCCGTGGCTCAGCCTCCCCCCTCATCATCCTCTTCGTCCTCTTCCTCCTCATCTGCCTCCTCCTCGTCCGCGCAGCTCACCCACCGGCCCCCGACGCCCTCACTGCCCCTGCCTTTGTCCACCCACAGCTTCCCCCCACCCGGGCTGCGGCCTGCACCCCCACCCCCCCACCCCTCCTTATTCTCCCCTGGCCCTGCCCTGCCCCCGCCCCCACCCCTGCTGCAGGTGCCAGGGCATCCTGGGGCCTCAGCCGCTAACGCCCTTTCTGGTGAGTTTGGGGTCCTGGCCGGGGGGTGGGGGGCCATGGCCCCGGGCTTGGGCCCAGTTGGCTTCGGGGCATCTGGACCTTAGCAAGCAGCAGGGCGTGAGGAGGGAGTGGCCCAAGGCCAGAAGGGAAGGCCAGTCACCCGGGCCCAAGGAGGCTGACACGGTGGCTACAGATGTTAAAGCCTTCTCCCCCTCCCCTCCCACAGAGCAGGACCTGATCGGCCAGGACCTGAACTCTCGCTACCTGAATGCCCAGGGTGGCCCCGAGGTGGTGGGGGCAGGGGGCTCCGCCCGGCCCCTGGCCTTCCAGTTCCACCAGCACAACCACCAGCACCAGCACACCCACCAGCACACCCACCAGCACTTCACCCCTTACCCCCCGGGCCTGCTGCCACCCCACGGCCCCCACATGGTGAGCTCCTCATTGGGCCGGTGATGAGGCTCAGAGACCTGGGGGGAGGGTATGGCTTCCAGGGGAAGGCCCTGGGTTCCTGGCTGGCAGCTTACTCTTCCCTTCTCTTCCCTAGTTTGAGAAATATCCAGGAAAGATGGAAGGCCTTTTCCGGCATAATGTGAGTGTGTGAGTGAGTGAGTGAGTGAGTGTGTGTGCGCGCGTGTGTGTGTGAGTGTGTGTGAGAGAGTGTGTGTGTGTGTGTGTGTGTCTGGTTTGTGTCTGTGGTGTGTGTGGTGTGTGGGCATGGATGCATCAGTGCGTGTGGCCCTGATTGTTGGGGTCCAGTCTTCAGCTTCAAAAGCAAGAGCCTTGAGCCTTGGAGAGCTCCCTGGGGGGATTTAGGGTGGAGGCCAGAGGACTGATGGGCAGACCACAGATGGGCTGCACCTCCACCCCCAGCTTGGACTAGTCCCCTTCTCTCCACAGCCGTACACGGCCTTCCCTCCCGCAGTGCCCGGCCTACCTCCGGGCCTCCCGCCGGCTGTCTCCTTTGGCTCCCTGCAGGGGGCCTTCCAGCCCAAGGTGAGCTCCCAATCCAGACAACAACACCACCTCCCACCCCTTACAAACCCGGATACCCCTGGATCCGCTTACCTTCCCATTCCCCAAAACCATGCCCATCCTCCTGCCCTCCCCTTGTGAACCCAGGTTTCTCCAAAGCCATGCTCCCTCCCTGTCCCAGCCCCCAGCTTGGTTTTAGACCCCTTTTTTGCCTGGTGTCAGCTCTCCTGACTGATCCCTCCACTCCCCTTTCCCAGAGCACGAACCCCGAGCTGCCACCACGACTGGGGCCAGTGCCGAGCGGGCTTCCCCAAAAGGGGACACAGGTGAGGGGGGCCAAGGCAGGTCCTCGGGGAGCTGGAAGGTCTGTTGAGGGAGAGCAGGGTTGACTTGAGAGTGAACCACTGATTCCTCCCTTTAATATATGGTCAGGGGTGTCCTTGAGAATCTGAGAAGAGGGAATTTCTGTAAATGAAGGATTTCTCAGGCATGAGGGATAGGAATTTCATGAAGTCGCTCCAGAAATAAGATTCCTAGGATGGTGGTTTTTGTAGGGATTTTCGAATTTTTTAAGTCACAGCACTTTTTTTTTCAAATGACATCATACCAGGAAGTTCTGTCCATAAAACAAAAGATAAGCTGCTGCTTTGTGAAGTGACGTGCGGAGCAGCCTTAAAGCCCAGGGCTTTGGGAACATCATGAAAAGCACAGGATCTGTTTCCTAAAGGAGAGACTAGACCAGAGGTTTTCCAGCTTCTTTTAACCATAGTAAAGGCTTTTTTTCTAAAGAAATCTTAAGCAGATCTTCATTATATAAAGCTGTTTATCAGATAGTTACTCTTCTCTGAGAAACCTGTCCTGCCTGCCCACTAACCCACTCCGCAGCCTTCCAAGCAGGGCACCTCCTTGGAGCCAGGTTCAGTAACTTGGTGCTGGAGGGGAGGTGCCCGGAGTGGGAGAGATGGGGAAAGGAAAGGTTTGAGGGAGCCACACACGGTCTCAGGGAGGTGTTTGGGGGGGTATTGGGGACTGTGGAGATGAGGTGCCCAGGTCAGTAAACAGGTCTGAACTGCTGCCAATCTCTGCTTTGCTATTCCCAGATCCCTGACCATTTCCGGCCACCTTTGAGGGTGAGTTTGGTGAGGACCTCAGGCTGCATGAGGCTGGGGGCTGGCGTCAGGGTGTTTGTGTGAGGGGAGGGTCTTGCTTGGGAATAAGCAAGAAGCCCAAGACGTGGAGGCAGCCAGTTGTGGAACAGCAGGAAGCGAAAGGCTTGCAAACCGCAGACCTGGGTTCAGACACAGCTGGCCGTGGGACCTTGGGCAAGACAGTTTATCTCTCTGAGCCTCAGTTTCCTAGGCTGTGAAATGAACCTAGTCATCCCTCAGGTGTAGGGGTGATGAGTGGGGACGTTGTGTGGCAAGGCTGGGCCCAGGGCCAGGTCTGGAGTGGGTGATGAGTGAACATTCTTTCCTTCCCTTTCCCTTTGGTCATCCTTCTGGGGCGACAGAAACCAGGGAAGTGGTGTGCCATGCACGTGCGCGTGGCTTACATGATCCTGAGACACCAGGAAAAGATGAAGGTACTGGGCCCGGAGGGCTGGGGAGAGCGGGCCTGCCTGAGCTCTGGGCGTCTCCCTTCAGCAGAGCTTGGCAGAATCTTGGCCAGAAATGTTCCCTCTTGTCCCTGGTCACTGCCTGAGCAATTCCACAGTTAGCACTAGGTTCTCTTGCTAACTGGGGGGTGGTCAGAGAAGGCTCTGAGAGAGGCAGAGGCCCACCCAAGCCCTGTCTTGGCGCCAGGCAGCCCTCGGAGGGGGCCTCGGGGTGGAAGAGCAAGAGCGGGACCACACCTGGCTCCTCACTCACTGCCCCTCTCCCTGTCCCACGCAGGGCGACTCCCACAAGCTTGACTTTCGGAACGACCTCCTGCCCTGCCTTCCGGGGCCCTATGGGGCCCTGCCCCCTGGGCAGGAGCTCTCCCACCCGGCCGCCTCCCTCTTCACTGCGACTGGTGAGTCTGGCCAGCGCTCTCTGGGCCTGAGGTTGCCCACCTGTAGCCCAAGGCCCACCTTGCGTCCACTCAGCCTCATCAGAATCTCCCGCCTCTCTGCCCCAGGTGCCGTCCACGCTGCAGCCAACCCTTTCACGGCAGCTCCCGGGGCCCACGGACCCTTTCTGAGCCCCAGCACCCACATTGGTAAGAGCCAAAGGCATGTTGGGCAACCTAAGCCTTGTCCCTGAGTTCCAGGAGGTGTTAAGCTGGGGATAGAAGTTAGATCTGAGAGGCAGCTGGAATGGAGGGTAGACCTGGTTCCACTTGCTTTGTGACCTTGGGCAGGTTACTCTACCCCCTCTGAGCCTTGATCTCATCCTCTGTAAAATGGGATAGGGAAGGGTAGAGTAATCGCCAATCCCTGACAGTTCAGTCACTTGTCTCTGAACTAGCCAGTGGTAGTAGGGAGTGTGCCACCTGGGAGGGTGGGGTGGAGGAAGGCTGTGCCGGCCCAGCGGAGAGCATGGAGAGCATGGTCACTGGCTCCCAGTGATCTTGGCAGGCTTCTTGGGGAGATTTATCCTGGGTTTGGATGGACGAGGAGTTGAGCCGGCTGGCCTAGGGAAAGGTGTTCCTAGAAGAGGAAATTGTGAGGTTCCCGCAGCTTGCTAGTTACATGTTCTGACTGGCTATGTGACATATATACGAAGTTAGGGTCAGGTTGGGAGCAGCCCTGCATGCAGGTGGGAGGAAGCTAGTAGAGGCCTTCAGGCGAGTGGCTTGCTGTAGAGCTGGTCTGGGTGGCTGGTGTCGGGGGGTGTGGAGTAAGAGCCTGACCTCTGGAGTCAGAGGCCCTGGATTGGGGGTTCCACTCACTCGTTAGATGACCATTGATTGGCAATTCACTTCACTTCTCTGAGCCTGTTTAATCATCTTTAAGTGGGAATGCTCCCGTCTGCCTCATGGAGCTTGTGAGGTTAAACAACACGTTGCACCTTAAAGCTCAGTGCTTTTCTGGGGCCTGCTTGGTGATCAGCCTCTTCCCTGCCAGTCCTTGATGCCTGCTCAGAGCTGGCCTCCCAATGCTCTGACCATCCCCCTTTTCTCCTACAGATCCCTTTGGGCGTCCCACAAGCTTCGCCTCCTTGGCTGCCCTCTCCAACGGGGCCTTTGGAGGCCTGGGCAGCCCCACATTCAGTGAGTGCTGGGCGGGGTGGGGTGGGGGCAGTGGGCTCCTGTGCTCAGGCAGGGGGCTGGGAGGACGCCTGAGTGGGACCTCCCACTCCTGGCTCCCATCACTTTCTACTTTGTCTTCTGTCTAGACTCCGGCGCCGTCTTTGCCCAGAAAGAAAGCCCAGGGGCCCCACCAGCCTTCGCCTCCCCCCCAGACCCATGGGGCCGCCTGCACCGCAGTCCTCTGGCCTTTCCTGCCTGGGTCCGGCCCCCTGAGGCCGCCCGGACACCAGGCTCAGACAAGGAGCGGCCTGTGGAGCGGAGGGAGCCCTCTCTCACTAAGGAGGAGAAAGACAGGTGTGCTTCCCCGCCAGTCCCCACCTGCCCTGCCCTCTGCCCTCCCTTACCTCAGTCCGATCTCCGGAGTACCTTCATCCTCTCCTCCCTCACCTGCTCCCAGGGACCTCCCCTTCTCACGGCCCCAGCTCCGAGTTTCTCCTGCTACTCCCAAGGCGCGGGCTGGCGAGGAAGGGGCCAGGCCAGCCAAGGAATCGGTGCGGGTAAAGGAAGAGCGGAAGGAGGAGGCTGCTGCCGCTGCTGCCGCTGCCGCCGCTGCCGCCGCCGCCGCCGCCGCCGCCGCCGCCACCACCACCACCGGGCCTCAAGGCCTTCACCTGCTGTTTGAGAGGCCCCGGCCACCCCCCTTTCTGGGCCCTAGTCCTCCAGAGCGCTGTGCTGGCTTCCTGGAGCCAGCCTGGTTGGCAGGGCCCCCTCGCCTCTCTAGGCCACCCCGCTTCTATGAGGCGGGTGAGGAGCTGACTGGACCAGGGGCCGTGGCTGCTGCCCGCCTCTACGGTCTAGAGCCTGCCCATCCCCTGCTATACAGCCGCTTGGCTCCACCGCCGCCACCAGCTGCGGCCCCGGGAACCCCTCACCTTCTCAGCAAGACCCCGCCAGGAGCCCTTTTGGGGGCACCACCTCCGCTTGTGCCCGCCCCTCGGCCTAGTTCCCCACCTCGGGCCCCTGGCCCAGCCCGGGCTGACAGGTGAGGGAAGGGGAGGGGCAGGGGCATAGCTCCATCCCCCTTTTCTTTTGACAAGGTCCTAGAGCTGAGGTTTCAAGCCAGGGCTGGAGGGCAGAGGTCATGACCTCACCAGCCACCTCTGAGGTCGTGGAATCTGGGAGCAGTAAGCCCCAACCCCCACTAGATCAAGCCTCAGTTGGATTTTGGGGTCACTGGGAGGGCAGAGGTCACAAGCCTTTAGAGAGGTGTGCGTGCGTGCGTGCGTGCGTGTGTGGTGTGTGTGTGTGCGTACATTAGAGTGGGGGTCATTTCAGAGGTCATAGCTCGTGATCTCCTGAGGTGCACCATCGCCCCTTCTGAGGGCCCCTAGGCCCTTGGCCTGCCTCCCCAAGGGCTCACTAAGCCAGAGGCCAAAGTGCCCCCCCTCCTCTTCACCTACCACCCAAGTCCTCATGCCCTCTCAGGGCTGGGGGAGGAGGGGCTAAAGGAAGGGGGGTTCCATGTACATATTTATCTCCCCTTCCACATAGCCCCCCAGACCTTTTGTACATTTTTACAGGGGTGCCCCTCCCAATAATCCCCCTTCCTGGTTAATTAAATCCTAAGACTGGTGCTGTGTTCCTAGCCTCTGGCCTCTCTGTGGGGGAAGCGGGGATTGCAGCGGGGAGAGCTGGGAGGGAACAGGCAGGAACCCAGGGCTTATCCCTGGAAATCTGGGGCCCAGCAGGAGGTGGACCAACAGGAAAAGGGACCTGGGAACCTAGGCTAGAAAGAAGGGCAAATGCTTCCTGCTTGGCTGTCAGCCCAGGTTCCCCCCACCTGTTCCTGTTACCTCTGTGTGCCCCCATCCCCAAAGGCGCAACCTCTAAGCTTCAGACTCCACCTCTTAGTGGCTTGGTCCCCCCCCACTCTATTTCCAAGTGCCCCCAGGATTCCTGGGCCTTGCTCTCCAGAACCCTGTTCCCCAGAACCCTGCCACAGGCTCCTTAAGGGGGGCCAGAGAAGGTCACCATGTACCACACACCAAAGAAGGGGGTTGGCCCGGGGGTGGGCCACACAGGCAGCTTCTTCAGCAGCCTCTTGGCAGCAGCCCCAGCCTTCCCAAAGCAGCAGGTGCCCCCAGGCTGGGGCCCAACCTAGAAGGCAGGGGTCGGTTTAACAAAAACATAACATTGACTTTTTTCCCCGGTGGGGCTTATTCTGTAACATGACTTGCGAATATTTATATAAAAATGAGTGTTACAATGAGGCCCCTTGGCTCCTCTTTGAATGTGTGTGGGTCACCTGGGGGGGATTGGGCTGGGTCCTGGGGTTGGGGAGGATGAGGACCATATTGTCCATGTCCTGATGAAGGTTTTCCCCTCCTTCCCACCTGGGCAGTTTGTTCTACTTCTGGATGGATGGATTGGAGTGTTGGGCACTGAAGTTTTTCACATTTTTCTACAGTCCAGGAGTACATATTCCAGTTGACCCTTGAACACGAGTTTGAGCTGCATAGGTCCACTTATATCTGTTTTTTTTCCCAATAAATACTTCATACGGTACCACATGATCAATGGTTGGTTGAATCTGTGGATGTGGGACCACAGATATGGAGAGCCAACTATGGGACTTGAGCATCTGAGGATTTTGGTATCCATGGCAGGTCCTGGAATCAATACCCCAGGGTCAACTGTGTATAAGATTCAAGCAATAAAGACAGCAAAACTAGATCTCCTGTTCACGTGTCAACATGCCCCAGCCCTGCACCCTTCCCAAGGTAACCACTGTCAATCATTTGGTATTTGTGTTTACCTGCACATATATATGAACAGGCATAGTAGTTAATGTTAGAAAAGATAAAAGATCTATAATTTTTAAAAAATCAGTATTGGTTTTTCTTTTATACATGGTCATTATAAAACAGTTCAAATACACAGAAATACATAGTACAAAGAGAAAGTGCCTCATAATCCCATTCCTCAGAGATGGCCACTGTTAACTGTTAGGCATATTCCTCCAGTTATTTTACTAACTGTATGCTCAAAATATTATGAAAAAAATGGGATCCTATGAAATGTACTATTTTACAACTATCTTTTTACACTTAACATCATTCTTTGATGTAATCATTAAAAGCCAAGTGACGACTAAACAGCTAGAGAAGCTGGCTCCCACCAGAGCCACCCAGGATTGACTTGTTCCGAGTATATACCCATCACCTTAGGAAAGATGCATCCAACACTCTCTGCTACCACCACACATACCCAAGACTTCTAGGGAGGACTCAAGTCTACCTTGCTCCGACAAGTCAGAAACGAGTTGACCAGGAGAAACTTGGCTTGCAGACAATATTTCACCTGGCAGTCCTTGTTTTCAGCTTCTCTTGAAAAATCCAAAAATCTGTTAACATTGTACCTGCTCTCCCTATGACTGTCACTTGAGATGGGGCGTATTCTCTCCAGATTGTCACTGTCCTTTCCACTCTATTGTCTAGGAATGGGGCATTAGCATGATTCAGGGCACTTCCCTGCTCCCTGTAAGCATTTGGGTATGGAATTCTCAGTGAAATATTTTCTAGATACGTATATCCAACCTCTCCTAGATTCTCCCGCAAGTACCTCAGCTCTCTGAAGCTGCACCCCACCCCACCCCTACTCCATTTCCACCTCTGAGAGTTTCACCAGCACCAAAGTCAGAAACCTCCCTCTGTCTGATTCCCTGTCTGCACTGCCTTTTATTCTTTCAACTGCTGTTCGCTTCATCTATCATGCCAGGCGCTGAACTAGTGGCTGGGGATACAGAGGTAAACAAAACAAAAGCCCAGCTTTCCTGGAGCTTACATGCTACTGTGAGAGAGGAGCAATAAACTCAGAAGAAAGAGTGAAGGGAAAGAATCCCAAGGGCTACCTTGTTAGGGCCTATCCTCAATAACCATTGTCTTCCATTGACCCATCTCTGGTTCTGACCCTAACTTATGCAGCTCCTTAGGCAGAGGTAAAGGGGGAGTCCAGAAACGACTGTCAACATTGGGGAAATACAAAACAAAACCCAAATTATTCACCATGAGGCTGCTATACGGAAACGTGTTTCTTTGTTCTGAATGAGTTCAGCAGAGTAGCTGTGTAATCTTAAGCAGTGTGCTCATTTCTGTGCCATGGTTTCCTTATTTGCAAACTGGAGGGTTTTAAAAACAGATTTACTGATATATAATTCACATACCGTACAATTCAACCTGTCTTTTATGACTGGCTTCTTTCACTTAGCATTATGGTCTCAAGGTTCATCCCTGTCGTAGTTTGCATCAGTACTTCTTTCCGTTTTATTGCCAAGTAACATTCTCCATTGTATGGATATGTCACATTGTGTTTATCCATTCTTCAGTTGATGAACATTTGGGTTGTTTCTTTTGACTATTATGAATAATGCTGCTGTGAATATCTGTGTGCAAGTTTTTGTATGAATGCATGTTTTCAATTTTCCTAGGTATATACTTTGGAGTGGAATTGCTGGGTCATATGGTGGCTCTACATTTAATATTTTGGGGAACGGCCAAACTAGTTTCCAAAGCGGCTGAACTATTTTACATTCCCAACAACAATATATGAACCTGGAGTTTTAATGGTTTCTTCTACCATTACTGTATGAATCTGCTACGTTAGTAAGCATAAAGTTCTTAGAACTGTGCCTGGCACAGGGTACATGCTCCAACAACGATTACTGTCATTGCTGGTGATGCCTTTCTGATCAGAAACCGTAAAAAAGAACTTAAAAGCTTTTACACGGCAAAGGAAACCATAAATAAAATGAAAAGACAACCCTCAGAATGGGAGAAAATATTTGCAAATGAAGCAACCGACAAGGGATTAATCTCCAAAATATACAAGCAGCTCATGCAGCTCAATATCAAAAAGACAAATAACCCAATCAAAAAAATGGGCAGACGACCTAAATAGACATTTCTCCAAAGACGACATACAGATGGCTAAAAAGATGCTCAACATCACTAATTATTAGATAAATGCAAATAAAAACTACAATGAGGTATCACCTCACACTGGTCAGAATTGCCATCACCAAAAAAATTACAAACAATAAATGCTGGAGAGGGTATGGAGAAAAGGGAAACCTCCTACACTGTTGGTGGGAATGTAAATTGGTACAGCCACCATGGAGAACAGTATGGAGCTTCCTTAAAAAACTAAAACTAGAGCTACCATATGATTCAGCAATCCCACTCCTGGGCATATATCCAGAGAAAACCATAATTCGAAAAATGCATGCACCTCAGTGTTCATCGCAGCACTATTTACAGTAGCCAGGACATGGAAGCAACCTAAATGTCCATCGACAGAAGAATGGATAAAGAAGATGTGGTACACATATACGATGGAATATTACTCAGCCATAAAAAAGAATGAAATAATGCTATTTTGCAGCAACATGGATGGACCTAGAGACTGTCATACTGAGTGAAGTAAGTCAGACAGAGAAAGACAAATATCATACGATATCACTTATACGTGGAATCTAAAAAAAGGGTACAGATTAATGTATCTACAAAACAGAAATAGAGTTACAGATGTAGAAAACAAACTTATGGTTACCAGGGGATAAGGGGGTGGGGGGTGTGTGGAGGGATAAGTTGGGAGATTGGGGTGGACATATACACACTACTATATATAAAATAGATAACGAATAAGGACCTACTGTGTAGCACAGGGAACTCTACTCAATACTCTGTAATGGCCTATATGGGAAAAGAATCTAAAAAAGAGTGCATATATGTATATGTATAACTGATTCACTTTGCTGTACACCTGAAACTAACACAATATTGTAAATCAACTATACTCCAATAAAAATTTAAAGAAAAAAAGAAAGAAACCTTAAGAAAGAGATTTTTAGAGATTGATGAAAGAGAATGTTTAGTTACAAGCAGTTTGCTGGGGAGGCACATCTTTCAAAACAGGCTTTGGGATGGGAAGCATCTACCAACAGGCATCGAAGAGGGAAGGAGGGATCTGAGCCAGTGAAGAACACAGGTTTAGAGCCTTTTACATCCGATATAACGGAGTTTGAATTTGGTTTCCACCAACCAAAGCTCTGTGTCTTGGTCTAGTTGCAGCCTCTTTCCATGGTGGACAAGGAAGAAAAATGACAATCTTAGCCCACAGTTTCACTGTGATGGTTACACGGGAATAATGCATGTAAAGGGTGCCTAGCATAGAATTTAGTACACAGTGAACATTCATTCACTAAATGAGAGTGTTGTTATTGATTGTAGTTGGAAGGATTCAAAATAATTTCCCTATTTCAAGATGGGGAAATTGAAGTTCAGAGAAGTTATATGACTTACGGATTCAGGAGAAGAAAGGAGACATTCTTATGTGGAGATGTTAAAAAAATAAACTTTATTATTCAGAAGTTTTAGATTTACAGAAAAATTGCAAAGATTGTACAGAGGGTTCCTATATGTCCCCCCACTCAGTCCTCTATTAACATCTCACGTTTGTTACAATTAATGAATCAGTACTGATACATTATTATTATTAAGTCTATACTTTTTTCAGATTTCCTTAGTTTTTACCTAATGCCCTTTGTCTGTCCCAGTGTCATCATGTCTTCTTAGGCTTCTCTTGACTGTGAGTTTTCCAGGTTTCCTTGTTTTCTTTTCTTTTTTTTTTTTTTTTGGCATAATGTAGTGGTTTTTAAATTTTATTTTATTCTATTTATTTATTTATTTATTTATTTGTGGCTGTGCTGGGTCTTCGTGGCTGTGTACGGGCTTTCTCTAGTTGTGGCAAGAGGGAGCTACTCTTTGTTGTGGTGTGTGGGCTTCTCATTGCAGTGGCTTCTCTTCCTGTGGAGCACGGGCTCTAGAGCGCAGGCTCAGTAGTTGTGGTGCACGGGCTTAGTTGCTCCGCGGCATGTGGGATCTTCCCAGACCAGGGCTTGAACCCATGTCCCCTGCATTGGCAGGCAGATTCTTAACCACTGCGCCACCGGGGAAGCCCCTTGTTTTCTTTGTGTGTGTGTGTGTGTGTGTGTGTGTGTGTGTGTGTGTGTTTAATTATTTATGGCTGCGTTAGGTCTTCGTTGCTGCGCGCGGGCTTTCTCTAGTTGCGATGAGTGGAGGCTACTCCTCCGCTGCGGTGCGCGGTTTTCTCATTGCGGTGGCTTCTCTTGTTGCAGAGCACCGGCTCTAGGCACGCGTGCTTCAGTAGTTGTGGCTCGCGGGCTCAGTAGTTGTGGCTCACAGGCTCTAGAGCGCAGGCTCAGTAGTTGTGATGCACGGGCTTAGTTGCTCCGTGGCATGTAGGATCTTCCCGGACCAGGGCTCGAACCCGTGTCCCCTGCATTGGCAGGCGGATTCTTAGCCACTGAGCCACCAAAGAAATCCTAGGTTTCCTTGTTTTTGATGACCTTGACAACTTTGAGGATTACTGGTCAGGTATTTTATAAAATGTCCCTTAATTGAGATTTGTATGTTCTTTTCCCTAGAACTAGACTAGAGGTTATAGGTTTGGGGAGTAGGCAGAGGTAAAATGCCATTTTCATCTCATCATATCAAGGGTACATGCCTTCAAGATGATATATCACTTTTTTTAATTTGCAATTTTTTCAGGTTGTATTTATTTATTTATTGGCACCACGCAGCATGCAGGATCTTAGTTCCCTGACCAGGAATCGAACCCTTGCCCCCTGCAGTGGAAGCACGGAGTCCTAATGACTGGACCACCAGGGAAGGCCCAAGATGATTTCTCACTGTTGATGTTAACTTTAATCATCTGGCTGAGGTAGTGCTTGTCAGATTCCACTGTAAAATTACTTTTCCTCCTTTCTCTATTCTACTCTTAGGAAGGAAGTCACTATGCACAGCCCGTACTACAGGAGTTGAGAAATTATGCTCCATCTCCTTGAGGGCAAAAATGTCTACATAAACTATTTGGAATTCTCCTGTACGGTAAGAATTTATTTATTCAATCATTTATTTATATTATATTATGATGGATTCAAGGATATTCATTTTATACTTTAGGTTAAACACTAGTACGACTTTAATTATTACTCTCCAGTTTTCAGTTGGCTCCTGTGTCCCTTTGATGTACCCCCATCATTGTGTTTTCTGTTCTGGGTGTTTTGTTTTGTTTTTAGCAGAGACTTACTTTTTATTACTTATCCTTTTATGTCTTTGGATTTTTGTCTCATGTGCATGTATTATCTGCTTTTATGCCTAGGGTAATTAACATTAAAATTTGTAGCTTATTTAAAAAGGTAAAATAAAAAGTTACCTTCCTTCCCCTGACTGCTACTACCCCGCTCCATTTCCCCTTCCCAGGAGACATCGTGTTGATTTCTTGTTTGTTTCTGCAGAACAATTCCTTTTATTCCTTCTTTTAAACAAATGTTTACATATAGTACATATATATAGTACATGCTGTTCAGCACACTGCTGTTTTCAACTAACAATCTCTTGCGGGTTATTCCATTTCAGCACATAGAAATCCATCTCCATTTTAGTCTCTACATAGTATTCCATTGTAAAGCTATACCATAATATAACCAGTCTCCATCAATGACATTTACGTTCTTTTTAGTCTTTTACTAGAACAAGGAGTGCTGCAGTGAATACCCACATCTTTGTATACTTGAGCAAATAAACCTGCAGGATAAATTTCTAGACAAGGAATTGCTAAGCCAGAGTATATGCTTTCAGGATTTAGATGCTGCTAAATTGTCCTCCACAAACCTTTCACCAATTTTCATTCTCACCAACAGTGTATGAGAGGACCTGTTTCTCCACACCCTTGCTAACATGGAGAAGTAACAAGCTTTTTGATCTTTGTTAATCTGATAGGTGAAAGATGGTGACTCACTGAAGTTTTAATTTGCATTTCTTTTATTATGAGTGAAGCTGAACATCTTGCCAGACATTTACAAATCACTTGTATTCTCCTTTTCTGTGAATTGTCTCTTCAGATCCTCTGCCCATTCCCCCCTCCCCTGCCCTTTAGACTTTTTCTAATCTTTGTTTTGTGCCTCAGTGAAAGCTACTCATTCATTTAGTCCATCAGTATTTATTGATTACCTACAGTGTTATAGCAACATGCAGTGAACAGAAAAGACAAAGGTATTTTTCTCTGGGAGATTAAAATTCTAGAGGGGGCAGAAAGAGTAAAGAGTAAAGAAATAAATATATGTCAGTTGGTGATAACTGTTACGAAAAAAGAGTAGAATATAGGCTAGAAATAGGCTAGAAAGTTCTGGGGTGCTATTTTCTTTCTTTTTTAAAAAAACCATTTATTTATTTATTGGCTGCACTGGGTCTTGGTTGCAGCCCCTGGGATCTTTTGTCGCAGTGCGGAACGCGGGCTTAGTTGCCCCTCGGCATGTGGGATCTTAGTTCCCTTACCAGGGATCGAACCGGCATCCCCTGCATTGCAAGATGGATTCTTAAACACTGGACCACCAGGGAAGTCCCTGGGGTGCAATTTTCTATAGAGAGATAAAAGAAGGTTTCTCTAAGGGATGCCAAGGGAGCAGAGTGGGAATGAAGTGAGGAAAGGAATCATGCAATATCTGGAAGAGGAATGCTTGAGGCAGAGGGAGGAGCAGGATGAAGTCCTTGAGGTGGAAATGTGCTGGGTGAGCTGGAGAATCAGCCAGGGGACCAGTGTGGCTAGAGCAGAGTGAGTGAGAGGGAGAGGGATGGGAGATGAGATCCAAGAGGTGTGCGGGGACGAGATCATGTAGGACCTGGCAGGCCTTTGTAGGGACTTAAGGATTTTGGCTTCTACTCTGAGTGAGATGCTAGCCATTACAGTTTATTTAGGCTGTACTTTTTTTTTTTGAGAATTTCAGAACAGTGGAAAGACATTACTGGATTTAGTTTTTTAAAGGACCACCCAACGGCACAACAGTAAGGTCTGTGAAGGGAGTCGTTACAGTCCACACGTTATGGGGGCATTTCTCATCATTAGCCTGTTCTAACTGGACTATTTAGGGGCCTAGCCTGCTTTAAGCAAATCCAATGTGTGAAAATCCAGATGGACCTAATTTTCTCTAAGGGACAAGGTGGTCATTGCCATAGGCATGTGCTCAGCGTGGAGAGGGTAATGCAGAGATCCCAAGCCTCTCTCTGGGTAATAAGTAAGCCCCACCCTTTTTCCCCATTGGAAGTAACCATTTCCCTAAAGCTTATCCACCGCACCTCTAGAAGTGCCTCCTGCTGACACATTCAGGCAAGGCCATAAAAATATGTGTTCAAGAATGTTCCCAGGGACTTCCCTGGTGGCACAGTGGTTAAGACTCCAGGCTCCCAATTCAGGAAGCCTGGGTTTGATCCCTGGTCAGGGAACTAGATCCCACATGCATGCCACAACTAAGGAGCCAGAGAGCCACAACTAAGGAGCCAGAGAGCCACAACTAAGACCTGGTGCAACTAAATAAATAAAGTAAATATTAAAGGGGCTTCCCTGGTGGCGCAGTGGTTAAGAATCCGCCTGCCAATGCAGGGGAACCGGGTTCCAGCCTTGCTCTGGGAAGATCCCACATGCCGCACAGCATCTAAGCCCGTGGGCCACAACTACTGAGCCTGCGCTCTAGAGCCCATGAGCCACAACTACTGAAGCCCACGCGTCCTAGAGCCTGTGCTCCTCAACAAGAGAAGCCACCGCAATGAGAACCCCATGCACCACAACAAACAGTAGCCCCTGCTCACCGCAACTAAAGAAAGCTCGCGGGCAGCAACGAAGGCCCAACGCAGCCAAAAATAAATAAATAAATAAATAATTTTTTTTTAAAAAAAGAAGTGGGTCTTCCCTGGTGGCGCAGTGGTTGGGAGTCCGCCTGCCGATGCGGGGGACACGGGTTCGTGCCCCGGTCCGGAGGATCCCACATGCCGCGGAGCGGCTGGGCCCGTGTGCGGAGGTTCCCACATGCCGCGGAGCGGCTGGGCCCGTGAGCCATGGCCGCTGAGCCTGCGCGTCCGGAGCCTGTGCTCCGCAACGGGAGGGGCCGCGGCAGTGAGAGGCCCACGTACCACAAAAAAAAAAAAAAAAAAAAAAAGAAGAAGAAGTGAGTTGGAACTTTTTAAAAAATAAATAAATAAATATTTAAAAAAAAAATAATGTTCCCAGAATAAGATAGTGGTAGTAGTTGTACAACTTTGTGAATATACTGAAACCCAAAACCCTTGAATTGTATACTTTAAAAGGGTGAACTTATGGTATATGAATTATAAGTCAATAATCATAGTAATGTTCCCGGAAACCCTGTTTGTTCTCGTGGAAAGACTGGAAACAACCCAAATGTCTAGCCACAGGCATCTGTTAAACTTGTAGGATCATCAGTGGATAAATATGGAACAGTTAACAAGAATGAGGTGTGTCTGTACTGGTTGGTGTGGCAGATAAGGAAAGCTCCCTGTGATGTAGTGTTAAGTTAAAAAAATTAAGGGAAGAACTGTGTGTATAGTCTGCTACCATTTATGTGAGAAAAGTATATATCCATGCATGCATAGAGTATTTCTAGAAAGATATTTGAGAATTGCTCAGTAGGAACTTCTAGGGAGTGGAGATAGGGTTTCACCTTTACAGATCATGTTCTGCTCTTTCTACTTAAAAAATATATATTTATATGTAAATCTTTTATAAAAACATAAAATTTAATTATCACAACAAAAATTAAAAATACAAAAATTGGGAGAGGAATGCTTCAGGCAGAGGGGAAGCAGTGCCCCAGTCCTTGAGGTGGGAGCGTGCTGGGTTAGCTGGAGCCTCAGCGAGGGGAGCCGTGTGGGAGGTTGCCGGCTACTGAGTGAAGAAGAGCCTGGGAGGAGTGTTTGTGGAGCACTTTCTACATGCCAGGCGTTTCGCTGTGGGGTTGTGCGTGGGCAGTGGTGGGAAAGACTGACAAATGCCTTCACCAAGCTCCTAGCTCCTCCCAAACCCTCCCACCAACTGGTGGGAGGCCCTGCCCTGGCTCTTGGAGGGAGTCCTCTCTTGCCTTCCTTCCCCCCTTCTCCCACCTTTTCTCCAGGACCCATCCAATCCAGAGTAGGCTTGAGCTGAGTGACCTTGAGCAAATGACTTTACCTTTCTGAACCTTAGTTCCCTCATCTGCAAAATGAGAATAATAATAAAGCGTATCTCAACGGAGTTGTTGTGAGAATCACTGGTGTTCTAAAGATGGTTAAGATGGTTACTGATATTAGGCTGCCTCTAGCACCAACTTGCTTGAGTTGGTTATTTCATACTAAGAATGTAATGCCCACAAGGCTTGCTTGCAAGGCAGGTAAGACTGGGATGAGTATCCTCATTTTATACTGAGGTGAAACGATGAAAAAGGCTCATGCAAATTTAGTGAAAAATTCAAGAGGGACAGACTTTAGGGTCAGACAAAATATGGGTTTGAATCCCTGCTTTGCTAGCTGTTTGCTTTGTGATTTTAGGCTAGTTACCTCTCTGAACCTGAGAGGTAACCACACCTACCAAAAAAGGGACAAGTCCTTGGACCTCAAAAGCCTGGAGAACTAAAAGCTGCGGCAAAAGAAGAAGGCCTCGCACAGCGCTGGGGACATAGTAAATGCCCAGGAAATAGCAGCTGTTAGGGTCATTATTCGGTAAATGTCCTGAATGATTATAACATTTACGGAACCAGGTGTCAGACCCTATGTTAGGTGCCGAGATCAGATGAACTAGAGACCGGGTCTCGTGGTCTCTAACTCTCTCCCTAATACCAGCCCCTGCCCTCCCAAGCTGTGAAGGAGGAGAGGTCTTCAGTGATGCAAATGACCGTTTACTTTTTTCATTAACCAGACAATGAGCCCTTGATGGAAATGTTTGGAACTTTGAAAAAGGAGAAAGATTGGGTAATAAGTGTTTGTTGATATACTCACACCCTGCTTTACTGTCAATAACCATTTCCTGAGGCCAGCTGGGACAACCCCAGCTTGGAATCCAGTTGAGGTCTCTAAAATGCTGGGTGAACTGGGGCCTCAGTGTCTCAGGCTAATGTAGGAATAACAGCGATGTAATGATGCTCGCCTCTCAGGGCTGGGCAGGGCGGCTGTGATGAAATGTGTATGAAACACTTGACACACCTTAGAAATGAAGTAATTTTTCTTACCTAACAAAATCACTTTATTTTACTCCAAATCTCCCCACCCCACCCCTAGCTTCAGGAGAAGCAATTGTAGACTCTCTAGGGGACCCTGACCCCAATACTTAGGGATCACAGAGCCGTTGCCAGTCTCCTGGGGAAGACACGGTGGGAGGAAGACGGCGATGAAAAAAGACCGAGGACATCTAGAGCCATTGTGCTGGGTGCAGAACAGGCTAAAGTTAGCGATAAAGAGAGACTTAAAAAACAAAATCAAACACTGTTTTTCATGTATGTGAAGATATTCACTACAGGTTTTCCACAAAAATATTATTCCTAGAGCTAGAGAATGAAAATAATTCAACTGTCCAAAATAGGAGAGTGATTAAATAAATCATTCAACAGTCACGCAATGGTCTAGTATGGCCTTTTAAAGTATAAGGTAAAATAAAATAAAATATAAGGTAGATCCCAACATGCAGATCTGGGATAATCTTCAAGATTTATTATTAATAAGCAAGTGGGGCTATCTTGTGTTCATGGATAGGAAGACAATATTGTAAAGATACAGTTCTCTCCAAATTGATCTGTAACCGTCAATACAATGTTAATAAAGCTTACAACAGGGTTTTTCATGAAACTCAACAAGCCAATTAAAAAATATATACAGAGAAGTAGGAGCTAAGAACAGGTAGATACTTCTGAAGAAGAATAAAGAGAAGAGACTTGCTCTACCAGAATTGTTAAAAAGCTATTACAATGAAGACAAGATGTTGTTGGTAGTAATAGAAATTCACCAAAATCAACTCATGAATATAAAAAATTTTGATAAATAACAGGGGTGGCACGGCAGATCTAAGGAGGGACTATCCAATAAATGGAGCTGGAAAAAAAGTCCTCCCTATAGGAAAGAATGAAATTAGATCATTGCCTCACACTATACACAAAAATCAACTCCAGATATAAGGACTAATTATCAAAGGCAAACCATTAAAAGTTTTAGGAGAAAATATAAGAGAATTTCTTTCTGACCTTGGAGTAATAACGAATCTCAAAACACAAAAGGTTAGTTATAAAATAAAATATTGATAAATGAAACTATATTAAAATTAAAACAAAATTTTAAGCTACAAATTTGAAGAAGATATTTGCAAACACTATTCAAGGATATCACTCTTCAAGGATATATATATTGAGATGATCTAAAGACCGTCTATGAACCAACAAAGCATAATAAATCAACAGAAAAATGGGCAAAACACTCGACCATGCATTTCAAAGAGAGGAAGCATGGCTAAGAAACTTACTGAGAGATATTCAACATCATTCAAGGAAATATAAATCAACATCATAATGAGATATCCAGTCTATGGCAAGAATTAAAACACCAAGTACTGGAGAAGAACAGTAGGTCTTCTATACATTGCTGGTGGGAATGTATATCCATACAACCATTTTGGAAAACAATTCATCATTCTTTCTTGTCAAATTGGACATTTACACACCTTAAAGCTTAGCAGTTCCACTCTTGGGCAGGTATCCAGGAACAAGTCTTGCTCAAGTGCTCCAGGAGACATGTACATGAATATTCATAACAGCAGTGAACAAATGGCCAAAAACCAGAATGAACCCGAAAAGCCCTTCAACAGGAGAATGGATAAATACATTGGGGCACCTTGACAAAATGAAATATTATGCAAGAGTGAAATTGGAATTAACCACAGCTACACATAACAGTACGAAAGAATTTCATTAATAGACCATTGAGGGCTTCCCTGGTGGCGCAGTGGTTGAGAGTCCGCCTGCCGATGCAGGGGACGCGGGTT
>NC_041227.1:67734497-67793996 GCF_002837175.3 Physeter macrocephalus
CGATGCAGGGGACGCGGGTTCGTGCCCCGGTCCGGGAGGATCCCACATGCCGCGGAGCGGCTGGGCCCGTGAGCCATGGCCGCTGAGCTTGCGCGTCCGGAGCCTGTGCTCCGCAACGGGAGAGGCCACAACAGTACGAGGCCCGCGTACCACAAAAAAATAAATAAATAAATAAAATAGACCATTGAGTGTAAAAACAGAAAGTGAGAACCTGAGGACTCCTACACCATGATAACCTTTTTTAAAAATTCAAAAATAACTAAAACTAAACAATATATTGTTTAATCATCATAGATAGGACAAAACTACAAAACTACAGGCAAGAAAACAATAAACACAAAGTTCCAGACAGTGGTTTCCTGGTGTGGGGAAGGGGAAGCAGCTTGAACAGGACAAAGGTAGAGCCCATCAGAAGATGGGAATTATTGTCAATATTATTGTAATATTAATAAGTAAATATATAAATAGATGAATAAACAAAAACATAAAACAAGTGGATAAAGAAATAAAAGAGGGCTATAAACAGATAATAACAATGTGTTATTAAGGATTTTAATTAATCCAATTCTTAGTACCTGAAGTCTTTTCTAAAAAAAGCATGTACCTTACGCTAAAAAACACTAGTGGGGAAAATATTCATTCCCTATGCACAGAAATTTTTATTTTTATACACCAGCCTTTCACAGGGTATCTGGGTTGGTTGGGGTAGGAGGGTCATATAGGGAGATTTTCTCTTTACTGTATACCTTTGTGTACTGTTTGAAATTTTTGTTTTACTTTGTGCATAGAATGTCTTTTCAACGAGGGTTTGTGTCAAGATGAAAAAATTAAAATAAAAACCAAACTTTTTATTCGGTAGAGTTGATGTTTCACAGGAGATGTTTTAAAAGCCTGCTAGGGACTTTCCTGGTGGTGCAGTGGTTGGGAATCCGCCTGCCAATGCAGGAGACACAGGTTCAAGCCCTGGTCGGGAAAGATCCCACATGCTGTGGAGCATCTAAGCCCGTGCGCCACAACGACTGAACCTGCGCTCTACAGCCCGTGAGCCACAACTACTGAGCCCACGTGCCACAACTACTGAAGCCTGAGCGCCAAGAGCCCGTGCTCCACAACAAGAGAAGCCCGCGAACCGCAACGAAGAGTAGCCCCTGCTCACTGCAACTAGAGAAAGCCCACGTGCAGCAACGAAGACCCAACACAGCCAAAAATAAATAAATAAATAAATAAATAATTTTATTTTAAAAATAAAATCCTGCTAATTAGTGATATTAACGAGGGAGGGGCAAAGGGGCACCGTTCGTACCCTGTTGGTGGCACTAGAAATTAGTGAGGCACCTTAGGAGGGCAATATTTAGTAGTGTCTATGGAAATCTTAAATGCACATATTCTTTGACCCAGCAATTCTCTTCCACTTTAAGAATTTACCTTATAGATTTACTTGTACAACTCAAGATATAAACGTACAACATGTCCATCACAGCATGGTACAAAGTTAGCTAGACATTATGTTATATGCACACAATTGACGGGCAGCTATTTAAAAGTAAGAGATATGGACTTCCCTGGTGGCGAAGTGCGTAAGAATCCGCCTGCCAATGCAGGGGAGACGGGTTCGAGCCCTGGTCCGCGAAGACCCCAGACGCCGAGGAACAACTAGGCCCGTGCACCACGACTACTGAGCCCGCACACCACAACTACTGAAGCCCACGCGCCTAGAGCCCGTGCTCCGCAACAAGAGAAGCCACCGCACTGAGAAGCCTGTGCACCACAAAGAAGAGCAGCTCCCGCTCGCCGCAACTCGAGAAAGCCCGTGTGCAGCAACGAACACCCAACACAGCCAAAAATAAAAATAAAATAAATAAATTTATTTTTAAAAAAGTAAGAGATAAGTCTGTATGTATTGATGTGGAAAGATGTTACACATATATTAAGAGTAAAAAGGCACGATGTAGAACAATATATACAGTATGATATCATTTCTAGGTATAAAAGACATACTCATGGAAAATTTCTGAGGAAATACAAGTAACAACACTGATTACCTCTGGGGAGTGGAATTAAGAAGGTGAAGGAAAGACATACCTTTTGGTTTATACTTCAAAGTACTGGATTTTATGTTTGACGAAGAGCAAACATTTATTACCGCGATTTAAAAAAAGACGATTTTAAGAGTTCAAAACACAATGTCAATTATATCTCAATAAACCTGGGGGGGGAGTAAAGTTCATAAATTAAGAAGAAGCAATGTATGCTCATTGCAAAAAAGTTTTTAAAGAAAATAAAGAAGAAAAGATCAACAGCTTTTGCCTTCTCATCCTCAACAAGATGATCACATTTAACAGTTTGGTATATTCTTCTAAAAATTTTTGTCTGCTTTTTTGTTTGCCTATTTAGATTTAGTTGTTTTTATGAAATGGAATCATATTACATATGTTGTTAGTCTTTTTTCACATTTTATCATATTAATAATATATACCTACAGCATTGTTTCCAAAACCATAAATAATTGTACTTTTTTCTGACTGTACAAGTGTGATTCACAAACAAAATATCTCTATAACTGTGTTGCTAAATAAGAAATGCAGGGCTTTCCTGGTGGCGCAGTGGTTGCGCGTCCGCCTGCCGATTCAGGGGAGCCGGGTTCGCGCCCCGGTCTGGGAGGATCCCGCGTTCCGTGGAGCGGCTGGGCCCGTGGGCCATGGCCGCTGGGCCTGCGCGTCCGGAGCCTGTGCCCCGCAACGGGGGAGGCCGCAGCGGACGGAGGCCCGCATACCACAAAAAAAAAAAAAAAAAAAAAAAAGAAATGCAGGTTGTAGAACAATAGGTACAGTATCCTCTCATTTTTGTTAAAAAAAGAAAAAGTCCGGAGCCCGTGCTCCGCAACGGGAGAGGCCACAACGGTGAGAGGCCCGCGTACCGCAAAAAAAAAAAAAAAAAAAAAAAAAAAAAAGAAATGCAGGTTGTAGAACAATAGGTACAGTATCCTCTCATTTTTGTTAAAAAAAGAAAAAAGAAAACGTGTGTGTGTAAGGTCTGAAAGAACAGTCGAGGAGAATAGTCATTAAACTCTGTTTAGAGTATTTATGTATGGGAGATTGGATTGAGGTTGTTTGGATTTTTATAGCATGTTGCTTTTATAATGATGATACATGCCTGTGATCAAAATTTTTTAAAATTCAGACAAACTCACAAAAAATTGAAATTATCCCAAATCCTACCACGCAGAGATAACCCCAGTCGACACATTGGTGAGCATGCTCACATTTCCTTGTCTGCCTATACAAATATATTCATCCTCTCAATTTATAATTTGCAATTATACAAAATGCACTACTCTGTACCCTGCTGTTTTCAATATGTTCCATGTCAGTACATCATTCTAATGATTGCACATTATGCCATGTAACAGCTACACTGAAATTTAATCAAGCAATCCCTCGCTGTTGAATTTTTTTAACAAAAACTTTTAAATTGTAAAATACAACATACATCAGAAGAATGTATAAAGCGTACGTACTTCTTACGAAGTAATTATAAAGCAAACATTAGTGTTACCTCTATCCTAGACACACTTAAAAATTGTTTTTAAGTTAAAAAAGAAAACTAAAACAAACACCTGTGTACCATCTCCTAGAATTAACAAACACACATTTTGTTATTTTTTTGCTTCCATTAAAAAAATTTTTTTCACTAACAAGACAACAAAATAGGATTATTTTATTCTATTCACCCTTTTTAAAGATTTCAGAACTTTATGTTCACTCTTCTGTGAAGACTTCAGTGGACCAAGCCCAATACTGACCTCAGCCCAACAGGTTTTTTTTAGGGTTTTAATGGTCTTAGCATTGGCCAGTGGGAGCCCCTTTGTCAAGATTCTTGTCTTTCCATCAAGACTGTGTTAATCTTTGAAAATGTCCTTGCTTCCTGGCTCTACAAGATGTTCCAGGCTCATCTTGTACCTTTCAGCCCTAGACACAGACTTGGCCTTTTCTGCAACCAGCCCTAGTTAGAGACCATAATCTGGGTGCTAAGGTGCATTGTTGGGGTGCAGATTTGTTAAATAAAATGCAACTTTACAGGTAAAGGCGAAGTCCTCTTAGTTCTGTGAAATGGTAATGTTATCACTTTTACATTTCCCTGATTATTCATGAGGGTGACCATCTTTTCAATATATTTATTGGTGATTTGACTTTCCTTGTCTCCCAACTACTTCTTCGCATACTTGTCTTTTTTTTTTTTTTCCTCGCCTTGCGGTTTGTGGGATCTTAGTTCCCCGACCAGGTATTGAACCCAGGCCCCAGCAGTGAAAGCTCCAAATCCTAACCACCGGACCGCCAGGGAATTCCCTATTTTTCTTTTGTTGAACCTTTATGTCATATCCAAATTTTTTTGCTTTTATAAACAACGCTGTGATGGACTTCTTTGTTCATGGATATTTGGTCATTTTTCGGATTGATTCCTTAAATAAATTTCTAAAAGTGTAATTTCTGGGGAAAGAATAGTGTTTTTTTTCATTTTTAAAATAAATTTATTTATCTATTTATTTTTGGCTGTGTTGGGTCTTCGTTGCTGCGCGCGGGCTTTCTCTAGTTGCGGCGAGCGGTGGCTTCTCTTGTTGCGGAGCACAGGCTCTGGGCGCACAGGTTTCAGTAATTGTGGCGCGGGGGCTTAGTTGCTCCTCATCATGTGGGATCTTCCCGGACCAAGGCTCGAACCCGTGGCCCCTGCATTGGCAGGCGGATTCTTAACCACTGCACAACCAGGGAAGTCCCAGAGAATAGTTTTTAATTTTAATACTTTTATTTTCTTTTTTAAAAAGCAGTCTTTTTTAAAAATCCAAATCGGGACTTCCCTGGTGGCGCAGTGTATAAGACTAAGCGCTCCAATGCAGGGGGCCCGGGTTCCACCCCTGGTCAGGGAACTAGATCCCACATGCATGCTGCAACTAAGAGTTTGCATGCCACAACTAAGGAGCCCGCGTGCCACAACTTAAGAGCCCATAAGCCGCAACTAAGGAGCCAGCGAGCCGCAGCTAAGACCTGGTACAACCAAAAAAAAAACCCAAATCAAAATGATTGTGCCCATGTACACTCCCCCTGCAGCATGTGAGTGCCTGTCTTCACACCCTTCCTAGAACCAGGCATCATGATTTTAGTTTTCCTCTTTTAGTGTTGGGGATGCTTTTGATTGCTGTGCTAACTTAAGATGTGCTGGAATCAACCCATAAAGTCTCTGTGCTTGGCTGTGTTCTCACAAGTTCCCAGTCCTCCCAGAGAGGAGAGAGGTATTCTAGCAGTTTGCCACCCTCTCCTAGGCTCCTGGGACCTCACCCACTGCACAGCTGACTTCTGGAGGCTCTTCTGGGAGGTCCCCTGGAGGAATTATTTGCTAAATCTGGCAACCCTATCCCTGGGTTCCCATTCTACTTAAACATTTTGGTGTCCATCACCTCTCACCTAGGCTACAGCAGTCGCCTTCTAATCTCACCCCTATAATCCATTCTCAACACTGGCTTCTGCTCAGAGACCTCCTGCTACACTTATAATTCCATCTAAACTTCTTCAAAACCCTACTAGATCCAAGCCTGAACCCCCTCTCCGGCCTCATCTCTTACTGTTCTCCTGTCCCCTGCAGCCTCCTGAGCCTTCTGGTTGTTTCCTGTCAGGATAAGCTGGGCAGCCTCTTTGTACTAACTTACCTTCGCTTAGAATGTTCTTCCCCCAAAGCATTCTCTGTTCAAATGTCAGCACACCAGAGATGCCTTACCAGACCGCCTTGTCCAGAAAAGCACCACCCGTGCCCCTCACTCCCTCTCCCCAACCCCGCTTTATTTTTTCATAACACAGATTACCTACCGTTATTTTATACTTTTACTTGCTTATAAATTTGTTTTTTGTTTTTCTCCAACAGGAATATCAGCTCAATAAAAACCTGAATGTTGAGTTTTTTACTGGTTTGTTTTTTCAATACTATCTTCCTGGTGCCTAGAATAATACTTGGAGCTTCATAGACCTGGATTTGTTAGGCTGTGTTGCACAGCAGTTCAGGGCACACACGTGAGCCAGTCTCTCTGGGTTCGAGTCCCTGCTCTGCTGCTTCCCAGCTCTGTCACTTGGGACAAGTTAGTTAACCATCTTTTTTTCTTACCATCTGTAAAAACGAGGATGACAATCTACTCAATAAGGTTTTGTGAGAATTAAGTGAATTAATTTGTGTAAAAACACAGGTTGGTGCTTACAGTGTTTGTCACTGTTATAAGTTTTGAGTGAATCTCACATATGTGGGTCATAGAGACAACAACCTGGCTTCCCTGGTGGCGCAGTGGTTGAGAATCCGCCTGCCAATGCAGGGACACCGGTTCGAGCCCTGGTCCCGGAAGATCCCACATGCCGCGGAGCAACTAAGCTTGTGCACCAAAACTACTGAGCCTGAGCTCTAGAGCCCGCGAGCCACAACTACTGAAGCCCACGCGCCAAGAGCCCATGCTCCGCAACAAGAGAAGCCACCGCAATGAGAAGCCCACGCACCGCAACAAAGAGTAGCCCCCACTCGCCACAACTAGAGAAAGCCCGCGCGCAGCAACGAAGACCCAACCCGACCAAAAAAAAAAAAAAGAATAAATAAAAAACAGAGAGACAACAACCAACCCCTATCCATTGATATTTAGTATGTGACTGTCACTCTTCCAGACAATGGGTATAGACATGTGCACATAAGTGAACAAGACAGATGTGACCCCTCTCTTGCCATGAGCCTTCAGGAAGTCGAGTAATTATTTCCAGTGTTAAAGTGCTGAGAGGCAAGAAAAAAAAAAAACACAGAATGTTATAGGAGATATAACGTAGTCTGAGAACCAGGGAAGGATTCTGGAGGCAGTGATGTTACCCTGTAAGCTTTGACTGGGTGGAAAGGAAAGAGAACCATGTGTGAGAAAGCCCAGAGTAGAGAAAGAGCCTATAAAGGGA
This sequence comes from Physeter macrocephalus, assembly GCF_002837175.3. NCBI lineage: Eukaryota > Metazoa > Chordata > Mammalia > Artiodactyla > Physeteridae > Physeter > Physeter macrocephalus. The sequence continues at coordinate 67,741,463 of NC_041227.1, forward strand.
CACGAGTGGGAAGGCCAGCGTGGCTGGAGTGTGGAGGGCTGGGAGAGATGAGGCTGGAGGATTTGGCAAAGGCCACCCAAGCAGGGCTTTGTGGGTCTCAGAAAGGAGTTTCATGGGAACCATGAAAGGACTTGAAGTCGAGTGACTGTATCAGCTTTGAAGTTAGAGAGGTTTTCCCTGGCTGCTGTGTGGAGGAGAAACCTTCAAGTCTCTGTTCAACTGCCACCTCACCAGAGACTACCTCATCTAAAATGGCATTTCCCAGACCCTCCATCTCTGCCCCTCTCCACCTGCTTTACCACGTTATGAAGCCCTGACATTGTACTACACTCTCTCATGCCTGTTCTCTGTTTACCCCCATTGGAATGGAAACCCTGCCAGAGCTGGGACTTTAGCGGGAGGAGAGACTGGCCACAGGGAGACCACTCAGGAGGCTGGTGCAGACAGCCCAAGCCCTAGGAGGGTTAGGAACAGCTGTCTGGAGGAGGGTTAGGAACAGGAGGGTTAGGAACAGCTGTCTGGCTGGTAGAGAGCAGAAGGCTAGAGGACTAGACTCCCCTAGAAGCTTCATTTGCATATCACTTTACATAAGAATGAGAAAACAGTCATTGTCCATATCAAAGAATGGGGTGGGGAGGCAGTTAGAGATTGGTAGTGGGGCAGGGGAGGACTAAAGTCCCTGCAGTCCCAACAAGCCAGTTCTTGGTACTGTCACTGATTATAAGTCATCAAGGGCTAAGAATTGGGTGTGGGACTGGAGGGAAATGGGTAGAAATATCCATTGGAGAGAAATATTTCAGATGTAATGGAAAAGACTCAGTGGCTTGATGTGAGGTGTGAGAGAAAGGGAAGGTTTTGCCTTCCATTCTGGTTTGAACTGGGTGGATAGTGGTGGACTGCAGAGCGGATTTGTGGTTCAGATCATGAGTTCAGTTTAATTAATTAATTTATTTATTTTTGGCCACGCCATGAGGCATGCAGGAGCTTAGTTCCGCAACGAGGGTTCGAACCCGCGCCGCCTGCAGTGGAAGCCTGGATGGAGTCTTAACCACTGGACCGCCAGAGTTAGTTTTAAATGTATGCATACAAAGTGCCTGGGATGCCTGCAGGAGGAATCCACGAGTTAGATGGGAAACCAAGTTCCAAGCTGGGAATAATCCTTGCGAGTCCTTGGCTTAAGAGGTGGTCATTGGACTGCATGATGAAATCATGACAAATTACTGGAGCCTTAGGGATTAGTGTCTTTTTCTTCTCTTTAGGCAAATTATCAGAAATGCTTACGTGCAAATGCTTTCGGGTTGCAACCTGGCTTTCCCACCTCACCTAGACTGTTCTATAACCCCCATATACTTCGAATAATGAAGGGTCCCTGTAAGGGAGGGGTCTTGAAATTTTGGGGTACCTGCCTCTGCCCTTGAGAATGTGCTGGATGAGAGAAGGCAATTGAGGGAAGTATGCTGAGGACCCCCTACAATTGATGGAGGTGTCCAGGAGAAGTGGCCTGTAAGCAAGACTGAGAAGGAGCGTCCAGGGAGGTAGGAGGTAGGAGGAGACTGGGAAAGGCTAGCTTCACAGAAGGCAAGAGGAACTGCTGTTTAGAGGATCGTTATCACTAGCAATCAACTGTCTGCCAAATCCTGCTAATTCTTCCTCTGCAGTCTCTCCCTCCATATCCACTGCCACCTGCTGGCCAGTAGCCCCCATTACAACTGGGTAACAGCTCTGGCCTCTCTTATCTCCAGGCTTACAGCTATCTTTACAGCCACCCCATTCATTCTGTTAGGTTGTCCTTTGGAAAGTGGAGTCTGGACCATGCCAATTCCTGCTCAACAACTTTCAATAGCTCCCTGTAACCTCTGAACGAATCCCTTACTACCTAGCGTGGCATGCTGGGCCTTTGGCATTCTGGCTCCAGGTGACCTATCTGTCTCAATCTGTTCCCTTATAAAGAAAATAAGCTGATCTACTCACTGTCCCCCACAACCCTCAGCTTCACTGAGCCCATGTCATCTTCTTGAAGTGCCTACCCTTCATGCCTAAATTTTTCAAGGTCAGACTTGAAACGACAACTTCCCTTGGAAGTCCTCCCCACTGGATCTGACACGACCCTTGACCACTGTGGCATCAAAACGCTCTGCCCTGACTTTTTACCAAGCTCACAGCTCATTCCGCAATGAGACTAAATTCTTGAGAGCAAGGGCTATGTCGTCTTTGCTCCCGTCTCTCCCACTCACGTGTAGGAACAAGAAGTTGCAGATTCAACTGCCTTCAGGAGCCAGGCAGATATGACGAATGTGTGAGGTTGCCCAGCAAGACAATTAGAAATGGTGGGGCTTATGGCAATTAAGAACCTTCATTCTCCTGCCTAAAGTATTAATAATACTCAGAATATCAAAACATGTAAAGCACATCTGAAGGCTAAACTTGACCTGAAGATCATGAATTTGAGACTCTGAAATAGAGGTTCAAAATACACCCCTGCATTCAGCTGGTTCTTTAGAGCTTTCAAAGCAATTTTACATCAGCAACTCTATCCCCACTTTACAGATGAGGAGAGAGAGGCTCAGAGAGGTGAGGTGAATTGCTCAAGGTCACATAGTAAGGAATTAGTAGTACAAGGCTATGTTCAATCCATTCAGACTCTGGCTTGGCCTCGTCTTCTGAGGATGATGGGAGGAGGGTCTAAAAAGATGGGCATCGTTCACCTTTTTTTAAATTAAGACTTTATTTTATTTATTTATTTATTTATCCCGCTTGCGGGATCTTAGTTCCCCGACCAGGGATAGAACCCAGGCCCCTGCAGTGGAAGCACCGAGTCCTAACTACTGGACCGCCAGGGAATTCCCCACGACTTTATTTTTTAGAACAGTTTTAGGTTCACAGCATTGAGGGGAAGGTACAGAGATTTCCTATATAGCCCCTGCCCCCACACATGCATAGTATCGCCCCATTTTCAACCTCTCCCATGAGAGTGGTACATTTATTATAATTGACGAACCTACACTGACACGTTATCACCCGAAGTCCATAGGTTACATTATGGTTCACTCCTGGTGTGCATTTTATGGGTCTGGACAACTGTATAATGACATGTACCCGCCAGTAAGTATCATACAGAGTATTCTTTGCCCTAAAAATCCTCTGTGCTCCTATTCGTCCCATCTCCCCACCCCCAATCCCTGACAACCACTGATCTTTTTACTATCTCCATAGTGTTGCCTTTTCCAGAATGTCATATAGTTGGAATCATACAGTATGCAGTCTTTTTTTTTTTAATTTTAAAAATTCATTTATTTATTGGCTGCATTGGGTCTTTGTTGCTGCACGGGCTTTCTCTAGTTGCGGCGAGCGGGGGCTGCTCTTCATTGTGGTGCGCGGGCTTCTCATTGCGGTGGCTTTTCTTGTTGCGGAGCACGGGCTCTAGGTGCGTGCGCTCCAGTAGTTGTGTCGCGCAGGCTCAGTAGTTGTGGCGCGCGGGCTTAGTTGCTCCGTGGCATGTGGGATCTTCCCCGACCAGGGCTCGAACTCGTGTCCCCTGAATTGGCAGGCGGATTCTTAACCACTGCACCACCAGGGAAGTCCCAGTATGCAGTCTTTTCAGATTTATTTTTTTCACTTAGTAATGTGTTTAAGATTCCACCATGTCTTTTCATAGCTTGATAGCTCACTTCTTTTTAGCGTTGAATAATAATAGCCCATTGTCTGAATGTACCATAGCTTATTTAATCATTCACCCATTGAAGGACATTTTGGTTGCTTCTAAGTTCTGGCAGTTCTACATAAAACTGCTGTAGACATCCATGTGCAGGTTTTGTGTGGACATAAATTTTCAACTCCTTTGGGTGTTTAAAGGGAGTGATTACCGGTTTGTATGGTAAGAGTATATTTACTTTTGTAAAAAACCACCAAATTGTCTTCCACAGTGGCTGTACCATTTTGCATTCCCACCAGCAATGCATGAGACTTCCCACTGCTCCACATTCTCATCAGCATTTGATGTTGTCAGTGTTCTGGATTTGGAGTATTCTAATAGATGTGTAGTGGTATGTCATTTTTGTTTTAATTTGCATTTCCCTGATGACACATGATGTGGAGCATCTTTTCATATGCTTATTTGCTATCTGTGTATCTTTTTTGGTGAGGTGTCTGTTAAGGTCTTTGACCCATTTTTTAAAAATCGGGTTGTTTTCTTATTTTTGAGTTTTAAGAGTTCTTTGTATATTTTGGGTAACAGTCCTTTATCAGATGGGTCTTTTGCAAATATTCTCCCTCTGTCTGTGGCTTATCTTCTCATTTCCTTGACACTGTCTTTCACAGAGCAGTTTTTCATTTCAGTGAAATCCGGTTTATCAATTATTTCTTTCATGGATCATACCTTTGTTGTTGCATCTGAAAAGTCATCTTTGGACTTCCCTGGTGGCACAGTGGTTAAGAACCCGCCTGCCAACTCAGGGGACACAGTTCGAGCCCTGGTCCGGGAAGATCCCACATGCCATAGAGCAACTAAGCCTGTGGCTCCACAACTACTGAGCCTGCGCTCTAGAAGCCTGCAAGCCACACCTACTGAGCCCACGTGCCACAACTACTGAAGCCCATGCGCCTGAAGCCAGTGCTCGCAACAAGAGAAGCCACCGCAAGGAGAAGCCCGCGAACTGCAACGAAGAGTAGCCCCTGCTCACTGCAACTAGGGAAAGCCTGCACACAGCAACGAAGACCCAACACAGCCAAAAATAAATAAATAAATTTATTTTTAAAAAAAGCCCGAGCACCGCAACGAAGAGTAGCCCCCACTCACCACAACTAGAGAAAGCGTGTGCACAGCAACGAAGACCCAACGCAGCCAAAAAAAAAAAAAAAAGTCATCATTGCCACATACAAGGTCATCTAGGTTTTCTCCTGTGTTATCTTCTAGGAATTTTATAGTTTTGTGCTTTACATTTAAGTGTGTGATCCATTTTGAGTTAATTTTTGTGAAGGGTATAAGATCTGTGTCTAGATTAAATTTTTTGCATGTGGATGTCCAGTCGTTCCAGCGCCATTGGTTGAAAAGACTACCTTTGTTCTATTGTATCGCCTTTGCTCCTTTGTCAAAGATCAGTAGACTATATTTATGTGGGTCTATTTCTGGGCTCTCTATTCTGTTCCATTGATCTGTCTATTCTTTTGCCAATACCACACTGTCTTGATTACTGCAGCTTTATAGTAAGGCTTGAAGTCTGGTAGTGTCAGTCTTCCAACTTGGTTCTCCTTCAATACTGTTTTGGCTATTCTGATCTTTTGCCTCTCCATACAAACTTTAGACTCAGCTTGTTGATATCCACAAAGTAACCTGCTGGGATTTTGATTGGATTGCATTGAATCTATAGATCAAGTTGGGAAGAACTGACATCTTGATAATATTGAGTCTTCATTATTCACTTTTCATTCAACCAAAATTTCATTTGTCTAATGGAACAATCTCTTCTTCACAGGGCTGTTTGAAATGTTTTTCATACATTAATTATCTAGAGATACTGTAACGCTGTGACAATGTACCTACTCTCAAGGAGTTTATCTTTTAGTGGGAAGGGGGCAGACAATAAACAAACATACAAATAAATTAATAACTTCAGGTAAGGGTTGTGAAAAAGGCATGTGATAAAGAGCGACAGGCAGTGAAAGGGCTATTTAATGTCAGGGAACTTCTCTGAGGAGGCAACATTTGAACTAAGACCTTCATGAAAAGGGAGAGTTGGCCATGAGAAAAAATTTTATTTTTATTATTATTATTTTGGGGGATCTGAGTTCCCCGACCAGGGACTGAACCCAGGGTTAGGCAGTGAAAGCGTTGAGTTTTAACCACTGGACCGCCAGGGAATTCCAAGAAAAATTTTTAGACGGAGGGAACAATGGAGATGAAGGCTCTGGAAGCAGAAGCGAATTGGATGGATGGTTTGGAGAAGGGCATGGTGGCTACAGTACAGTGAACGAGGGGTAAATGAGGTTAAAAAAAATAGGGATCATATCCTGTAGGGTTATTTTATTGAAAAAAATTAAGTATTAAATACATGTTGTGAGATACATAACGTGTACAAATTTTACGTGCACATTTCAGTGAATGTTTACATCTGTATACACCCATGGATGTGACCTCATCCAGATCAAGATATAGGAGTCAGCAAACTTTTTTTTGTAAGGTGCCAGATAGAAAATAGTTTAGGCTTTGTGGGCTATGGTCTCTGCTGCAACTACTCAGCTCTGCTACTATAGTAGGAAAGCAGCCATAGTTGCTATGTAATGAAGAGGCATGGTCAGATTCCCATAAACCTTTAGTTGCGGACACTGAAATTTGAATTACTTGTAATTTTAACGTATCACAAAATATTTTTTCTTCTTTTTTTTCCTCAACCGTTTGAAAATGTAAAAACCATTCTTAGCTTGCCAGCTGTACAAAAACAGGTGGTGGGCAGGACTTGCCCTTTGGGCCATAGTTTACCAACCTCTGATACATTTCTAGTATCCCCCTTGTGCATCTTTCCAGTTAAAAGCTTTCTCCCCCAATGGTTATTGTTCGGATTTTTATCACCATCAATTTTGTCTGCTCTTGAACTTTATATAATTGGAATCATATGCATTAACTCTCGTGTCTGGCTTCTTCAGCTCAACATAATGTCTGTCGTATGGGAATTTTAAACCATGATACATAATTTTCATTTAAGAGAACTAAGATGATCTTAAGTGTGAGAGCATCATGATCTGATTTATATGAAAAGGTCACTCTGGTTGCTGTGTGGAGAACGGAGTAAAGGGAAACAGGAGTGGAAGTGGGAGGCCCAGTCAGGAGTAATCCAAGCCAAGAGATGATGGTGGCTGGACCAGGGTTATAGTCAACGAAAATGGAAGACAGACTTCAGACTTATCTTGAGTTTGAGCTCACATATCCAATACCAGTTATTTCTGTGTTTCATAAGGTGTGATAATACTAGTAAATTTCCTGAATAATCTTTCTAAGACTGGCATAGTGAATTGTCAGGTATAAACCATGTCTTTACCCTCAAGGGGTTAACAACAGTTTTGGGTGTGGGGTGGACAGACCATGAATCCAGATACAATGCAATCAGTTCTTTATGAAGCCCAGGAGGCTATGGGAGCCAGAAGGGGTATTAAACCAGCCTAAGGGTAGTCAAGAGAGATCATCTGGGGGTTGTGGCCCTTGGGCTAAATTCTGAAGGAAAAATATTGAAAAGGGATAAAAAAAGTATATGGGAAGGCCAAGAAATGTGAGATCTCTTGGGAGCTCAGTGTGGTTCTATGGAGTCTCAGAAATATGTAAGCTTGGCCTGGAAAGAAAGATTTTGAACTGGGCCTAAATGGATGGGCACTTACCCACTTTTTCAATCAAACAATACATCCTGGATGCTGCTGTGTGCCCTGAGGCTCCAGCATAGGACAGAGGTAGCAAACTGACACACTGTGGCTGAATCTGATGTATTTTGCCCCTCTTTGCTTTATTTACACTACCTTCCTGGTCCTCCTAGGTTTTTGAATTTTCAACCCCTGGTCTTTGCTGTAACAAAAACAGGACTTCAAATCAACGACACAGAGAGAGAATCAACTCTTTGAGTAGAATGGGGAAGAGCTCAACTGAGTGGATGAAGAGGAGCTGAATGAGAGCTTTATTTGGGAATCGGTACCTGGTTCCTAGGGTGGGCTTTAGGTGGTAAATTTTGTGAGTGTGTGTATCCTTGTGACTTAGACTGCTTGGTTATGAATCTTCGTTCTGGACTCTGTCACTGGTTAATCTATGAGCCTCAAATCATTTGTAAAATGGAGCACTGCTGGGATTAAAAGAGATAATCACTGCACAAAGTGGCCTCAATAGAAAGTATCTGTTATTATTATTATTCTATTCCGGGGTGAGGGTATCATATTCTCAAAGGGGTTCTTAACCTAAAAAGTTGGCTAACAGGTGGCGTAACGGCTTAGGAGTTACTGGGAATACCACCCTTGCGTAAAACGAAGCAGCTCTACGTAGTGGACTGTCGTGGGAATCCAGAGGCCCAGGTTCCACTGCTAACCTGCTGAAAGTACCTGAGAAATTGCTTCAGCTTTCTGCGTGATCTATTAAAAAAAAAAAAAAGTGGGGTGGATCGATGCGAGCTGGCAGCCGCAAAGCAGCCCCAGCGGCAGGTTCCGTGGTGGAGGGTAAAAGCTTTCCGCAGCGGGGCAAGCGCCTAGCCTCCGGGCGGACTACATCTCCCAGACTGCCTTGCGCTTCGGACAGCGCCCTACGCTAGCACGCGAACCTCTCCGCTCCCCGAACCTCCAGTTACTGTCTCTCGCGAGAGGACGGGCCGCGCCGGCGGTAGCGATAGTGAGCTGTGGTGGTGGCGGTGGTGTTGGTGGTGGCGGCCGAGACGGCGGCGGCCATTTTGGTGAGGCCTCGGAAGCGGCGGTGGCGGTTCGCTGCGAGTAGCGTCTCCCATTTTTCCCACCCACCGCCCGCATCTCTGTGCCGCGAGAGGAAGCAGTGGAAGCAAGGCGGTGGCAGTAACCGCGGGCCCCAGGGGAATTTAAAGGCCGCGAAGGCGGCGGCCAAGAGGGGGCCCTCCCCCCTCCTCGGCGGGAGGGGGGGTGGTGCGCACGCCCCCGAGGACGCAGGTAAGGAGAGGGAGACAAGATGGCGGACGCCCCACAGCTCCCCCTCCCCTTACGGGTGACTGCGCGCGCATCTTTCCGCCACCGCCTCCCCTCCCACCTTCCCGGGGTGCTGCGCGCGCACCTTCGGCCGGGGCCCCGGGGCCGGTGCGCGAGGCTGTCGGCGCGCGCCCATAGAGACAGGCTGAGGGGGCCCAGGCCGGCCGGCTCTGGTCCCGGGCGCGTCTCCTCTCCCCTCCCGGCCGTCTGCGCACGCGTGCCTGAGCGAGCGAGCGAGCCCTGAGAGGACGGACCCAGGTGCGCTCCTGCCCGCCTACCAACCCCAGTCCCCCCTAAGGGGCGCGCGGGAAGAGGAAGGGGGGCGTGGGACGAGTAGTCGGGGCCCGCGCCCACCATATCCAGTCAGGAGTCAGGACCTGGCGGCACGAGCCCTTCCTTATCTCAGCCTTTCGCGGTCTGGTGGTGGGGGCTCCCTGACGGGCAGGGATGAGAGGCTTCCTAGTCCTGCGACCCTTGGGTGCGTGGGTTTGGGTTCTGGCGGGAGCCCCCGGGCGGTGCGCGCAGCCGGCTCTCTCCGCCTCCAGGCGCGCACGCGCGGGCCCCTCCCCCAGTCGCGCACGTTGGGTGGGGTGGGAGTCTAGGAGGGGGCGGGACTATCTTAGGGCTAGTGGCAAGTTGGGGCAGAGGTCAGGGGTCACGCTGGGTCAGGCTTTGGGGACGGGTTGGGAGACGGTAATGAAGCTGGGGGTCGAGAGTTCAAGCTTCTTGGATTCTGGTTAGCTCGATTCCAGTGACTCTGTTGTGGAAGGTGGAGTGAATCGAAGGCTGCACCGTGGTTAAAGAATTTCCTTAAACACTGGGGAAACACTTCCGGGCCTTGTGTGGGTTTACCCTGCCTATTTCCGGGATTTGGTTCTTTGCTGTTCGGGCTTCCTTACATCTGCTCCTCTAAGGTCTCCTGCTCTAGTTCTGGTGTTTGGGGAAGTGTCATATGGCGCAGGTATAGGAGTCGCAGGGCCTGCCCTGAGGAAGGGTGGATCCTCCTATGTTTAGCCCTCACTGGAAAGGAGAGCCGGCTGCCAGGCAGCCAGCACCTTTTGAGTTTCTGGATGTGACAGCTTTTTTGGCTTTGTTAGTTTGTCCTCCATTCAGAAGTTGGAGCCTTTTACCCTTAAGCTTTTTAAACTTGTTTGGGGGGCTTCATTTCCCTGCTTCTCCTCCCCAGCCAGAATCTCATGTTACTAGGGAATTCTGTTTTCACAAAACATGATTTGTTTTTACTTTTCTGAAATGTGATTTTTTTTTTTTTTTTACTACTGTAACCCTCTTCCGCCTTTGAACTGATTTGGGTATATTTAAAAGCCTCAAAAGTTGGTGTAAAGAAGGCTTTGATGGGTGTTGGTAAATGTGGATTAGTTCCTCACTGCTGTTTTCCTCCGTGTTTCAGGCGTGATTCCCCTCAGTACGGCGGCACCGTGGAAGTACAGACTTTCACAGGGGGTGTGGTCTCAGCTCACACAGGTGAGGGCTCAAATACCATTTCATGTGCTGATGATAATGGGAAGGATGTTTGAGATAATGATTGTGGTGCAACAACAGATCTGGGATTATGGAGAGAGAAAGATCTGATCACCCTGACTCTACCAAGGAGAGTAGCATGTTCTCTTGGTTTTGGCATCAGACTGTCTAGGTTTGTCCTCCTCCTCCTACTTCCTTACTGTGACCTTATGCAAGTCTTTTGGTCTCTTTGTATTCTGATTTCCTAACTTATAAAATAGAGGAAATATTAGAACATAAGCTACGTTTATGTCAGCGGTCTTTTCTGCATAGCTCTGTTTTTGGTACGTAGAAGGAACTAAATAAGCAGTTATCATAGCATGAAAAGCATCTGGTTTATAAGGTAGATGTGAGCATTATAGAACACATCAAGTAAGTATTCAGTAAAGTATTTTACACATAATAGATGCTCAAGAAACGTAAGCTACAATCACTGCGTTTGGTTACCTTTATTTGTTAGTGTTATCCCTGTTTTTTAAGAAGATTCTTTAATCTTTCTAAATCCCATTTCTACTCTTTTTACCCTACTTTAGGTGCTCCAGAGGCCGGTGAACCTGAGTGGAGGCTGGGACGCCCTAGTGGGCCCCGGGCCCTGGAAGGCGGGTCCCGGTGGCCGGTGGCCCAGAATGAGGCCAGCTCCCAGCATGCCCTGCAGCCGGACGCCAGCCCCTCGGCCAGCAGCAGTGGTGACAACGACCCAGTCGTTCTTCAGGCATCCAAAGAGGAGCCTGGGAGTGGGACCATGCAGAGCAGCCCCTCCCCTGCTCACCCTCAGCTCCCAATCTTGCAAACACAGGTTTGAAAGTGGGGAGGGTTCCTTCTCTGCTTCTGCTTTGTGGGCTGCTGGCTTTGAGGCAGAAGAAATGTGGCAGGTCTTAGCTGTGTTTCCATGATCCTAGCTACCTGGGTAGCTGAATTTGGAGAATCTTTGATGCTCAGGTGGGCTGTCAAGCCTGTTGGATACTCATATTCTACTTGACATTAGTGTAATGTTGATCTCTAAGAGCATGGAAATTCCTTATTACCTGAAAAAAGTTGAATTAAGCCAGGTTGGAAATGGGGTTTGTGACAAAATGCTTTTAAGACTGCGTACTTTGAGAATAGCTTGGTTTCTTTTGGAACTGGAACGAGGTAAGCCTTATGGATGGTGTGTAGTATTCATTCTTCTCTCATACTGAGGGAGTGCTGGAGGTAGGAGAAGAAAATCATGACTTTTAAAAAACTGGACAGACCTAGGTTTCCTGTACAGTAGGCTTTTGATGGTTATGGGTTTGATGTTATTTTCCTGAGCAGCTGGGAAATTATGCAGCATAATGTCTTTCTTCATTTAGTTGAGGTAGGAATTTGAGTGGCACACTGTGAGGCTTGTGTGCCAGAGTGAATTTCATGAGTTCCCTCACTATCCACATTTAAGTAGAATTTGTTCTCTACTTATTGCTTATGCGGTACCTTGTAATAGGTGGATGTTTGAGAACAGTGACCAATCCTCCCTTTCCCCTCCTACCTCTCCAGTAAAGGAAACTACCGAGACTGGTGATGAACATAAAGAGGTTTAGGTGATCTTGGACTTTTTGATGCTTTTTGAATTTGGCGGTAGCTCAGATTTATTCGCATGGGTGAATCTGCCATACTTGCTGTGAAAAGGAGGGAAAAATAGGGAGTTGTTTATGTGAGTGGAATCATTGAGGTTCTGAAAAAATCATTAAAATTTGAAGTCATGTACTATAGTAGTAGTCTTGAATTTGGGAATTGTGTAAATGTCAGGCTCTAATTCCTCTTGCATGCCAAGTGTTTACTGGAAACTTGGCTTTGCCATCTTGAGTACCTTATTAAAACTTTATCCCAAATGTTGTGTTTATAAAAATGAGGTTGGTACCTCACTCCGGAGCTTTTTCTTGTGGAGATAGAATGAAGTAATATACTTAAAACCCATGGTAGAGTGCTGCTAAGCATTCATCTTATCTATCATTTCTCTCTTTTCTAGATGGTGTCGGACGGCATGACAGGCAGCAATCCTGTGTCCCCTGCCTCATCCAGTTCCCCAGCCTCTAGTGGGGCAGGTGGCATCTCCCCCCAGCATATAGCTCAAGATTCCTCTTTGGATGGACCTCCAGGGCCCCCAGATGGTGCCACAGTGCCCCTGGAGGGGCTCAGCTTACCCCAGGCTGCTGACCTGGCTAACAAGGGCCCAAAGTGGGAGAAGAGCCATGCTGAGATTGCAGAGCAGGCCAAGCATGTACGTATTGGGAAGGCCCATGAGGCTTCTTGGGAGTCTTCTTCCCTGAACTCCTATGTCCCATGGGTATTTTACATTTCTTTCCTTATCTTTGATTTACAATACAGGCTCTGCTTTGATCTTGAGCAAGTTGCTTGAACTCTGAGCCTCATTTTCTTTTTTTTAAAATAGGGATGGTGTAGTAGTGAATAGGCTGTTAAAACGTTTGTTAAAGGAGAAAATAGACACAAAAGTGCTTTGTAAGCTATAAGCCTCCTAAGATTTACTGGTTTCTGCTTCACCTTTTTCTCCTGTAGTCTCTGTTAAACTTACCAGAGGTAAATGTCGTCTCTGGGCCAGCAACATCAGCATTACCTAGGAACTTATTAGAAATGCAAATTCTTCGTACCCTTCTTCTACCTACCCATTTAAAACTCTAGGCATGGGGTCCACCACTGTCTTAAAAAGCACTACAGATGAATCTGGATGCATGCTCGAGCTTGGTCTAATATCCATGTCTGTCTTGGTGTTTCCTTGGTGACCATCAGGCCATTTAGTTTCTTGTCTCATCTGTGGCTGTTAGTTCCTTTGATTTAGTTTTTGTCAGGAGAGGACAAAAATAATGAGGGCAATTGTCCTGAGTTTATAAGTCACCTCTGTTAAATAAAAATTTCAGGCACTTTCATTTTTTTTTTATGAGATATAATCAGTGTAGAAACAGTGTTATCTTTTTGTAATACTGACCACTGTTAATCTTTTTGTGTATAATTGTTCAGTATTTTCCACAAAAAAGTACATTTCTATAAAAATATTTTTTAAAAGCAGAAACAGGATTATGTAAATTGGATTTTATAGCATATTTCTAAGTACTAACATACTCTTGTGTAAGTAGAATTCTGCGGCAGTGAAGGTCCCTTCACTGTATCTAGAGTCAGTAAGGAAGCATGCTTTCCTTGTTCTCTGGGAAGCTTCCCTTGGATATGTTTTCCTAAGTTTTGCCTATATTCATAAGGTATGGAGTGTGAAAAAATGGAAAAAGCATGAAATCTGGTGTGTGGAGTCAGACCTATTTTTAATTCCCAGTACTTATTACCTCCTATCTGTGTAATCTCAAGTAAATCACTCAATCTCCTTGATCTTTTTTTTGCTCACCTGAAGAGCATGTAATATCAACTCGTAGGATTGGTATGTGGACTAAAGACAAGCATAGAACACTCAGTCCAGTCAGTGCCTGTACATAGTCAGAGCTCAGGGATTCAGCCAGGGTCATGAGGTGAAGTATATGCCAAGTAATTTGATTGACCTAGCTCTTCCTCATTAGGAGGCTGAGATTGAGACTCGGATTGCTGAGCTGCGGAAGGAGGGTTTCTGGTCACTGAAGAGACTGCCTAAAGTGCCCGAGCCTCCCCGCCCCAAGGGCCACTGGGACTATCTGTGTGAGGAGATGCAGTGGCTCTCTGCCGACTTTGCTCAGGAGCGCCGTTGGAAACGGGGTGTGGCCCGTAAGGTATGTCCTCAGCTGGACCTACTACCTTCCATTTTGTTTTCAGGTTTGCTTTTTCTTGTTGGGTAGGTTGGTGGGAAGGGAACCAAACATAATGGTGTACAGTGCTTGTAAATGGCTTCTAGTCTCAAGAGGCAAGCTCTGACTTCCCAGGTTTCTTGGCTTTTACTTTTCTCTTTCCCCTTGACTTGGGGACGGGCCAGGGGTCTGGCCTTGGAGTGTTTTCACCTCATTCCCACAGGTGGTGCGAATGGTGATCCGGCACCACGAGGAGCAGCGGCAGAAAGAGGAACGGGCCCGGAGGGAGGAGCAGGCTAAGCTGCGCCGAATCGCCTCCACCATGGCCAAGGATGTTAGGCAGTTTTGGAGCAATGTGGAGAAGGTAGGCAGCAGAGATTGGGAAAGGGAAATGCCTTGGGGTTGACTGGTGGGTAGCATGAATGCTCAAAAGTTCTCCTCGAGAGAGTGGATAATTATTTTAGGCAACTCTGATGACATTTCTGTTGTGTGCTGGACCTTTCAAGCATTGAGTTCTACGAGGAAGAGAGAAGTACAGTGGAAAAATATGGGCCCTGCATTTGGGGATTGCTAATAGGACTTCTTGACTCCCCTTGGCCATCTGTCCTTTGCAGCCCATTCAGCATGCTTTTTCATGTGTGTGACATTTACCTGCTTAAATACCATCAAAGTTCTCGTTAACTGAAGTGTTCTCGTTTATTAAGTAATTGTTTCTTTTTTAAAAAAATATTATTTTCTTTTCTTTTATCTTTTTGGGCTGCGTCAGGGTCTTCGTTGTGGTGCATAGGCTTCTTTCTAGTTGCGGTGTGTGGGCTTCTCTCTAGTTGTGACGTGTGGGTTTTCTCTCTCTAGTTGTGGCGCCCGGGCTCCAGGGCACATGGGCTCTGTAGTTTGCAGCAAGCGGGCTCTCTCATTGAGGCGTGCGAGCTCAGTAGTCATGGTGCATGGACTTAGTTGAACCACGGCATGTGGGATCTTAGTTCCCCAACCAGGGATCGAACCCATGTCCCCTGCATTGTAAGAGGGATTCTTTACCACTGGACCACCAGGGAAGTCCCTGTAATTGTTTCTTAAGTATTACCTGGCTTCTGTCTATATTTTTTTCATTCTTGTATTCTGCCAGTTCCTTTTCTTCTTTCCACTTCAAACATTCTTTTGTATGTCTGTGGCCATTTACACATGCTTTTTCTGCTGCAGGGGATGCCTTTTTCCTCATCTTCACTTAGGGAACACCTACTTAATCTTTAAGATTCAGCTCCAGATACATTTGTAAGTCTTTCCCACTGCCTGAGACTAAGCTGGCTCTTCTCTATCCTGTGCTTCCTGTCTGCTTTCCTCAGAAGCACCCTTAAGGTCATTTAGCTCTTCCCTCCTGAAAAGCCAGCCCAGGGCCTAGCATAGAGGAGGCTTCCCTAAATGTTGAGTAAGAATACATGAGTAAAAGATTGTCTTGGTGATTCCTCCATTTCATGCTTGTGTCAGGTGGTGCAATTCAAACAACAGTCCCGGCTTGAGGAAAAGCGGAAAAAAGCCCTGGACCTGCACCTGGACTTCATCGTGGGGCAAACTGAAAAGTACTCAGACCTTCTGTCTCAGAGCCTCAACCAGCCACTAACCTCCAGCAAAGCTGGTTCCTCCCCTTGCCTTGGCTCTTCCTCTGCTGCCTCTAGTCCTCCACCCCCAGTTTCCCGGATGGATGATGAAGGTGTGTGTCCTCTTTAGCTCTGTTACTCTTCCTCATGTACCCTTTCCAGAGCTGAAAACCCACCCTGTGGCTTGCAGGGCCCCGTGGACTTTGTGACCTTGTTCTCCTGCTATAGATGGGGACTTCCAACCCCAAGAGGAGGAGGAAGAGGATGATGAGGAGACGATTGAGGTTGAAGAACAACAGGAAGGCAATGATGCAGAGACCCAGAGGCGTGAGATTGAGCTACTTCGACGTGAGGGAGAACTGCCACTGGAAGAGCTGCTCCGTTCCCTCCCCCCTCAGCTGCTAGGAGGGCCTTCCAGCCCCTCAAGAACCCCCTCATCTCGTGATAGTGACACCCGAGATGGGCCTGAAGAAGGTGGTGAAGAAGAGTCCTCTCAGGTGTTGAAGGTATGGGCAGAAGGGGATAGAAGGTGGGTTCAGAGTGGGAGCAGAGGGAGAGCCTTAAGGACTGAGTTCTTCCAGTGTATAAGGTTGGTTGTGGTTTTTAGGAGTCCTCCCTGGTCTGAGCACTTGGGCTCTCATTTGAGGATGGATAGGAAAGAACCTGGGTTTGGGGCAAGTTACGGTCTGAAATGGGCAGATTTCTGATGCGTGGAAGAGTGTACTGTACTCTTAGAATTGCTGTGTGAGCTTGAAAAAAAAACTTACTTTGGTCCTTGTCGCTTCTGTGGAATGGCCCTAATACTCACTTGCTGGTTTGTAGGTTCGGAGCTGAGATGGTAACCTTGAAGTCTCTTCTGGACCTAAGCTTTCTGTTTTTCCATGTGTCCGAGTGCATGGTGTTGGTGTTGGGGGCCTGTGTTTCTCTTCTAGCACTTTCACAGGTCCTCCCCCGGGCAGTGGGGCCAGGATTTGGTAGCTGGTACTGAAACTGAAAACCCTTGATTGTATCCTTGCCCTGGGACTGTGTCAGTGGTAACTGTCACTCAGTGGGACAGAGAGACTCTTCTGTGACATCTTATTCAACGTTGTGTCTTTCTCTTGCTGCTCTAACCGTAGGCCTTCTCCTTTTTCATCCTCTGCCAAACAGGTAAAGCCCCCACCCTCCTCTGTCACACAGCGCAACAAACAGCCTTGGCATCCAGATGAGGATGATGAAGAGTTTGCTGCCAATGAAGATGAAGGTCAGGCCTGTTCTCAGTCCTGTTGCCTCTTACCCCTTGAATTGTCTAGACCTAATATTTCAGGCTTTCTCACCTCTTCCACTTGGACTGTGTTCTGAGCCTCTGTCCCCATTGATCTTGGTTCATTCTCTTTCCTAGCGGAGGATGAAGAGGATACCATAGCAGCTGAGGAGCAGTTGGAAGGGGAGGTGGATCATGCCATGGAGCTGAGCGAGTTGGCTCGAGAAGGTGACACCAGACATTTTACTGAGTATCCACTTGGTGTCTCTGCAGAATGCCAGAGATAAAGAAATGAATAAGACACTTTTATCCCTCCTGGAGATACTCCAGATCTAGTGACAGAGACAGATTTATAGATGGTTAAAAGTAGAAAATTATGATTGGTTATGATGGAAGTTTGAACAAAGAGATGTGAGAGCTGAGTGGAGGGAAGAACTATTGGAAGAGGATAGTGGCCCTGTTTGGTCTGAACCTTAAAGGGGAGGTTCCTCAGACTGATACCGTCCTTCCCAATGGAAGGCAGGGCCATCCACAGTTCTAGCCCATGTTACGGGGCTTGGCTGAAAATAGCTGCTGCTGAAAGTAAACTCTTTTGCCTCCCCTCAGACCTGGGCCTAGCAGTGTCTGTAGAAGCTGAGGTAAAATGAACTGGCACCACTCAGACCTCCTCTTCTTCCCCATGAAGCACGTAAAGGCTTATCCTTCACTTCTCTTCCAGGTGAGCTGTCTGTGGAGGAGCTACTGCAGCAGTATGCAGGAGCCTATGCCTCTGATGCCTCTGCCCCAGGTTCTGGGAGTAGTGAAGAGGAAGATGAGGATGAAGTTGAGGCTAACAGCTCTGACTGTGAACCAGAGGGGGCCACAGAAGCTGAAGAGGCTACTCAAGAGGATAGTAGCAGTCAGTCAGGTGAATGTGTGGTCATGAGGCAAGAGCTGGGGAGGGCAAGACTGGAGGAGTAGGTATGGTGAACACTAAGCCTTGATCTTGTGCTTTAGACTCTGCTGAGGAACAGAGTGAGGATGAGGAAGATGAGCGTTCAGAAGAGGAAGAAACAAGCGGGAGTTCGGAATCGGAGGAATCTGAGTCTGAGGAATCTGAGGAGTCCCAATCACAGAGCCAAGCAGATGAGGAAGAGGAGGAAGATGATGACTTTGGGGTGGAGTACTTGCTTGCCAGGGACGAAGAGCAGAGTGAGGCAGATGGGGGCAGTGGACCTCCCACCCCAGGGCCCACCACCACTCTCGGCCCTAAGAAGGAAATTACTGACATCGCTGCAGCAGCTGAAAGTCTCCAGCCCAAGGGTTACACCTTGGCCACCACCCAGGTATTTCCAGGCCCAAGCTTCTGCTTTCTCATATATTTTTTTAAAAATTTATTTATTTATTTTTGGCTGCCTAGGGTCTTCGTTGCTGCGTGCAGGCTTTCTCTTGTTGCGGCGAGTGGGGGCTACTCTTCGTTGTGGTGTGCGGGCTTCTCATTGCAGTGGCTTCTCTTGTTGTGGAGCATGGGCTCTAGGCATGTGGGCTTCCGTAGTTGTGGCACTCGGGCTCAGTAGTTGTGGCTGGCGGGCTCTAGAGTGCAGGCTCAGTAGTTGTGGCACACGGGCTTCGTTGCTCCACGGCATGTGGGACCTTCCCGGACCAGGGCTCGAACCCGTGTCCCCTGCTTTGGCAGGCGGATTCTTAACCACTGCGCCACCAGGGAAGCCCCTGCTTTCTCATATCTTGACTCTCCTGTTTCTCAGTGACGGATTCCGCGATTCCATTGTGTTACCTCTCTTCCTACCTACTAGGTGAAGACACCCATCCCCCTGCTCCTACGGGGCCAGCTCCGGGAGTACCAACACATTGGGCTGGACTGGCTGGTTACTATGTATGAGAAGAAGCTTAATGGCATTCTTGCTGATGAGATGGGGCTAGGCAAGACGATCCAGACCATTTCCCTGCTTGCCCACTTGGCCTGTGAGAAAGGTAACTAGGGCCGGGCCCTTCTTCTTGGGTCTCCCTTGGCCAGTTTCCTGGGAAGCTTATTTAATGACTTCAGCTGTAGCACGGTGAAACAGTCTCTTGCTGCTAAGTAGCTTCATTGACTCTGGTCAATAACTGTATAGAGAGGTCATTGTAGGCACTAAGATTCCCCCCCCCCACAAATTTTGACTTAGTTGATTTACAATTTTCGGTTAGTTTCAGGGGGTACAGCAAAGTGGTTTGATTATACGTATGTATGTATATGTTCTTTTTCAGATTCTTTTTCCTTTTAGGTTATTGTAGGGTATTGAATGTAATTCCCTGTGCTATGTAGCAATGTCTTTTTATCTATTTTACATGTAGTAGTGTGTATCTGTCAATCCCATACTCCTAATTTATCCCTTCTCCCCTTTCCCTTTGGGTAACCATAATTTTGTTTTTTGTGTCTGTAGGTCTGTTTCTGTTTTGTAAATAAGTTCATTTGTATTATGGTGCTAGGATTCTTAGGAAGGGCCATTAGGACAGAATCGTCAGGGTTTTATACCTGAGTTCCAGAACCCCAAAGTTTGTATTTCCTTACCGTCTCTCATCTTTTTTAAAATTCCTCTGCCCCAGATCTCTCCGAATCTTCCTTTATTTTTTAAAACTGAGGTATAATTAACATTTAACACTATATTTCAGATGTACAACATAATGATTTGGTATGTGTATACAGTGCAGAATGATCATCATAGTAAGACTAGTTAACGTCCATCATCATACATAGTTACAAAACATTTTGTTTTTTCCTGTGGTGAGAACTTTTAAGATTTACTCTTAGCAATTTCACATGTGCAATACAGTATTTTTAACTGCAGTCACCGTGTTGTACATCTCTCATTCTTTTGCTAAACAGGTAACTGGGGTCCCCATTTGATCATTGTCCCCACCAGCGTGATGTTGAACTGGGAGATGGAGCTGAAACGTTGGTGCCCCAGCTTTAAAATCCTTACTTACTATGGAGCCCAGAAAGAGAGGAAGCTCAAGCGGCAGGTTTGCTTCCCCATGTGATTGCTCCCTTCCCCTATTGATGTTTCCTATACTTTTAGGCCCTTTCCTCAAATGAGTTCCTTTCCCTTCCCTTTCTGTTACCCCATTCTGCTCCTGGGACTTTACTCCTTTCTCCCAACCTGATTTCTGTCTCTTGAAGATCTTAGGATGTCTTCTTTTTGCTCTTTCTTTTCACCCCACTTTCTGCTACTTTCTCCTGATACTGCAGGGCTGGACCAAGCCCAATGCCTTCCATGTATGTATCACATCTTACAAGCTGGTGCTGCAGGACCACCAGGCCTTCCGCCGCAAGAACTGGCGCTATCTCATTCTGGATGAGGCTCAGAACATCAAGAACTTCAAGTCTCAGCGCTGGCAGTCATTGCTCAACTTCAACAGGTGGAGATGGAGATGTCTGAGATTCATCGGAGGGTTGACTTGGCCTGACGGGTGGGATGCTTGGACAGTTGGGACTTTGCTGACCATCCTCCCCTGTCTCTTTGCAGCCAGAGACGCCTGCTCCTGACAGGAACACCCTTGCAGAACAGCCTCATGGAACTGTGGTCCTTGATGCACTTTTTGATGCCCCATGTCTTCCAGTCTCATCGCGAGTTCAAAGAATGGTTCTCTAATCCCCTAACTGGCATGATTGAGGGCAGCCAAGAGTACAATGAAGGTCTAGTCAAACGCCTTCACAAGGTAGGGCCTGTACCAGTTTGTCAAGGGCATTGGGAATGGCAAGAAACTAAGGGCAATATCCAGAAAACCCTTAGGAAGAGGGAAGTCAGTGCTAGGCTGAATTTACCCAGTTGTCAAGCTGCAGTGTTCCGGTGACTAACTCATTGCCAGATTGAGTGACCTCATCTCAGTCATCATTCTGCTTGTTTTCGTTAATGGTAGCATTTCTGTTTTTATTCCTTGAGTAGAATGATAATGCTGATCAGTTCCTGGCTTGGGTTTCTCTTTACCTGACTTTCCACAACTACATATTTTTGTTGTGTTCTCTTTTTCTTTTCTTCTTTTATTTTTTTTATTTTTTTATTTTTGGTCTTCTCTGGCTCCTCTTCCTTTGTCCAGTGTCCAGCTTTATCATCTCTCAGCATTCTGATCTTTACTTTTTGTCACCCAGTTTACTTATCTCATCGGCATACTGATTTATATAATTCCTTGACTCTCTAGACCACTCAACCTGTATTTAAATTTCTGATAATGTCTTTAATGAAAGTTCCTCTTTTTAAAAAATTTTATTTATTTTTGTTATCTGCCCCCAACCCCTTTGATCCCCATGTGATGGACATTTTTATACAGAAAACAATAAAAATTTCCCTCTCAGCTTGGTGCCTTTAGCCTGACATCTTTGGAATGCAAGGGGCACTTCCCTTTCTCCTTAGCCCCTGGGGCTCAGCCCTGCCTTGGCAGCTGTCGCCTACCCTGCCAGAAAGTTCCTCTTGAACTCACTCTGTTATAAGCCAAACATCTCAAGCCTTATAGCCTATTATTTCTACTCCATTTTGGTTAATCACACCATCATTTTGGTAAATCAAACTATCAGTAGAAACCAAGAAGTCTTCCTTACCTTTTTTTTTTTTTTTTGGCGGTACGCGGGCCTCTCAGTGTTGTGGCCTCTCCCATTGCGGAGCACAGGCTCCGGACATGCAGGCTCAGCCGCCATGGCTCACGGGCCTAGCTGCTCCACGGCATGTGGGATCTTCCCAGACTGGGGCACGAACCCGTGTCCCCTGCATCGGCAGGCAGACTCAACCACTGCGCCACCAGGGAAGCCCTATACTTCCTCCTTTTTAAAATTTTAAAATATTTTTAATATTATTTGTTCCCATTTTATTGAGATATAATTGACATATAGCGCTGTATAAGTTTAAGGTGTACAACATAATGATTTGACTTATATACATCATGAAATGATTACCACACTAGATTTAGTGAAACTATACCTTTCTTTATTTTTCTCTTTTTTCACTTCTTCCATGTCAACTTGATGACTGTGTCATATCAGATTTTATCTCCTGAGATCTCAGATTTGCCTTTGGTTTTCTATGCTGCTGTCAGTGCCACAGATTTGTTCTCAGCTTCTTGGCTGGATTTACTTTCACAATCTTGTAAATTTACAGTTACTCCTTGGAACTGTAGTTTGACTCATCCCTTCTGCTTAGTTAGTTGCTCTGTCCTCAGTGCTTTCTTTGTCACTTCTTGTGTTGTGGTATTATCTTTATGTTCGTCTCTTTCATTATAGTAAATTCCTTGAGAGGAGGGCTTGCATCTGATTCACCTTGGTGTGATTGGTTCCTGGCATGCTGCATGGCTCTATGAGTGTTTACTGATGGGCTAAGCCAGCGCTCTGCTGGTCATCAGGCCAAGACCCAGGTAGAGGGTCTAGGCTGGGGCATAGTGCCCGCTGTTCTTCTGTCAGCCTCCTGCTTATTTGCTTTTAGGTTTTGCGGCCTTTTTTGCTGCGCCGAGTTAAGGTGGATGTTGAGAAGCAGATGCCCAAAAAATATGAGCATGTTATCCGCTGCCGGCTCTCCAAGCGCCAGCGCTGTCTCTATGATGACTTCATGGCACAGACCACGTAAGGGAGGACTGAGGGTGGTCCTGGGACCCTACAGTGGAGCGGAGGTGACTATCAAGATGTCCCATTTATTTCTCCTTTCTTCCAGAACTAAGGAGACACTAGCCACGGGCCATTTCATGAGCGTCATCAACATTTTGATGCAGCTGCGAAAAGTCTGCAATCATCCAAACCTGTTTGACCCTCGACCCGTTACCTCCCCCTTCATCACTCCAGGCATCTGTTTCAGCACCGCCTCTCTGGTGCTAAGGGCCACTGATGTCCACCCTCTGCAGGTAAGCAGTTGCCTCCAAGGTTATTGGCCCTACCCAACCCTGCACCTCTTTTCTTTAAGCTAGAGTCTGACCTTTTGCATCCTTACTTCCCCTGTCACCTCAGCACTATTCCAGTTTCATCGTTTTCTAACTGTGTCACTTTGGGCAAGCTAATTATTAACCTTTAACCCTAAATTTGCTTGCCCTTCAAAACTGGGGTTTTAAGGCCTATTCTGCAGTATGTTTGTGAGAATTGTGTTAATATTTTTAGAATTACCTGGCATATTAATAATGCTTAAATATTTTAACCATTTCTAAGCATATGGTACAGTGGCACTAAGTACATTCACATAGTTGTACAGCCATCACTATCATCCATCTTCAGAAATTTTTTCATCTTTCTAAACTGAAACTCCATACCCATTAAATAATAACTCCCCATTTTCCCTCTATTCCCAGCACCCGGCAGCCACCATTCTACTTTCTGTCTCTATAAACTTATTATTCTAGGTACTTCATGTATGTGTGATCATACAGTATTTGTCCTTTTGTGACTGGCATATTTACTTAGTAGAATATCTTCAAGCATGTGTCAGGATTTCCTTGGTTTGGGTAATATTCTATTGTACACGTATTTGTGTATGTGTATACATGTATGTGTCTGTGAGTACGCACATGTGTACATTTACATACATAGAGACAAATACCACGTTTTGTTTATCTGTTCATCAGCGGACACTGCAGTTGTTTCCACCGTTTGGCTACTGTGAATAATGCTGCTGTGAGCATAGGTGTACAAATACGTGTTTAAGTCCCTACTTTCAATTCTTCTGGGTATATATACCCAGAAATGGAATTGCTGGATCATATGATTATTCTATTTTTAATTTTTTGAGGAACCGCTATACTGTTTTCTATAGCAGCTGCACTATTTTACATTCCTTTCCAGCATTTTGCAAAGGTTCTGAGTTCTCCACATCATTGCCAACACCTGTTTTCTGTTTTTTTGATAACGGCTGTCTCAGTAGGTGAGGTGATATCTCATTGTGATTTTTATTTTGATTTCCCTAATGATTGGTGATGTTGAACATCTTTTCATGTGCTTATTGTGTATTTCCTCTGGAGAAATGTCTGTTCAAGACCTTTGCCAATTTTTAATTTTTTTTTTTGGCCATGCCGTGGGGCCTGTGGGTTCTTAGTTCCCTGAGCAGGGCTCAAACCTGGGCCCTCAGCAGTGAAAGTGCAGAGTCCTAACCACTGGACCTCCAGGAAATTCCTGCCAGTTTTTAAATTGGATTGTTTGGTTTTTTTTGTTGAGTTGTAAGACTTTGTGTGTTCTGGATGTTAGCCTCTTACCAGATACATGATTTGCAAATAATTTTGGTCCTAGTCTATGGGTTGCCTTTTCACTTTATTAATAGTGTCTTTTGATGCAGTCTAATTTATCAGTTTTTTTCTTTTGTTGTCTGTGCTCTTGGTGTGATATCCAAGAAATCATTGCCAAATTGGCTCCTTTGACACTATGCTCTTGTGTTCCTTCTTATGTCAGCGGATAGACATGGGTCGATTTGATCTCATTGGCCTGGAGGGTCGTGTCTCTAGATATGAGGCTGACACATTTCTACCCCAGCACCGCCTTTCCCGCCGGGTTCTGCTAGAGGTGGCTACTGCTCCTGACCCCCCACCCCGGCCCAAGCCAGTCAAGATGAAGGTCAACAGGTACCAGGGCCGAGGAATAAGGAAGTGGGTTCCTAGAAAAAAGTGGCTGCAGCTGGCTGGGGGGAATTGGGGTGGAAAGGAAAGAGCTGGAGGCTAGGCTGGAATGTTCATGTGGATGGATGAAAAATACTTGGAGGGATCGGGGGATAGAATAACCAGAAGATGGTTTTGGGAGAGGCCCTTGTGTTTGTCACTGATTTTTTTCCCCTCCTTGCTCTGCTTCGTGCTTTTTTTTTTGCTGTGTGCTTTTTGGTTATCGGATTTCTTTCCCTCTTTCTCCACTGGGTGTTATCTTTCCCTTCTTTGCTTTTATAATCTGTCTGTTTTTCTGCCTCATCTTCCTTATTAATTTCTTTTCCTACTCTTCACTCTCCCTTCTTTCCTACCCATCCCCTTGTTTTTTCCTTGTAGGATGCTACAGCCAATGCCCAAGCAAGAAGGCCGGACAGTGGTGGTGGTGAACAGTCCACGGACTCCCCTGGGCCCTGTCCCAGTCCGACCCCCTCCAGGACCTGAGCTCTCAGCCCAGCCCACCCCTGGCCCAACCCCCCCAGTCCTGCCAGCACCACTGATGGTGTCAGCCTCGCCTTCCGGGCCCCCACTCATTCCGGCATCCCGGCCTCCTGGCCCTGTTCTTTTGCCCCCACTGCAGCCAAACGGTGGGCCTCTCCCCCAGGGTGAGTTGCAAGGGAGCCAGGATGCTGGGGGGTACTTCAGGCAGATTGTTCGGATTGGGGGAGAAGTAATGAAATTAGTGTTTGAGGAGTTGGGTTGGAGACAGGGGTGTGGTGTTTGATGGGCTACAAGGGATTATGTATGGAGGTTTCTAGGACTAGGCTGAGGCTTTAGTCAAGGTATATCTGACAGGTGTTTGCTTTGTGTTTACAGTGATGCCATCCCCTCTGGGGGTCTTGAGTGGGACCTCACGACCTCCCACGCCAACCCTATCCTTGAAGCCGGCCCCACCTGCTCCTGTTCGCCTGAGCCCTGCCCCGCCCCCAGGCTCCTCCAGCCTATTGAAGCCCCTTACAGTGCCACCAGGCTATACCTTCCCTTCTGCTGCTGTCACTACCACCTCTACCACCACAGCCACGGCTCCCACCACGGCAGTGCCAGCTCCTACTCCTGCTCCACAGCGCCTCATCCTGTCTCCCGATATGCAAGCTCGCCTGCCCTGTAAGTTCCCAGGGCTCTGTGAGGGTGAAGGACTTGAGATGGGAGGAAAGCCTATATGCCATGGAGCTGGAGAAGAAAAGCTCGGGACCATGAGTGTATCAAATTCTAGGTAGCTAACGTATGTTAGGTATTTTGCCAGGCATTGGTAATTCATAATCAAGTAAGAGCCCTCAAGTAGTTCACAGTCTCTAGTTGGGGAGATGACCCATAGATGAATAAATAGTGGTAAGCCTAGCAGTAGAAAATTATTTGGGGTAAAAGGGCAGTGTAGAGGATGCAGGTGGTGATTAGCTCAGTATGGTGGAAAGCTGTTAGAGGTTGTAAAGGAGATTGCCAAGCAAACAGGTGGGATTGGAAGGAGTAGCATGTCAGAAGCTCAAAGGCTGTAGGTGGAAGCTAAGCTTACTGGAACATGGCAAGTTGGGGGGCGGGGAGGGTTGGAGAAACTGGAGACTTGTACCTCATGAAGGTGTGTGAAGTGAGGTTGAGCCGAGTGAGCCCCATGCACATTAAGCCTCTTCTTTATTCATAGCAGGTGAAGTGGTCAGCATCGGGCAGTTAGCCTCACTGGCACAACGGCCAGTGGCTAGTACAGGGGGAAGCAAGCCTCTCACCTTCCAAATCCAGGGCAACAAGCTGACTTTGACTGGTGCGCAGGTGCGCCAGCTTGCTGTGGGGCAGCCCCGCCCGCTGCAAAGTAGGTAAAACCCACCCCCTGTCCTGCCTTTTTCCTCCTCTTCTTTGTCCCTTTGTTTTTGTGGCTCTTTTCAGATGTCAGCCTTTATGTTTCTTTCCCTACCTTTTGGTGGGTGGGGCCAAGGGGAATGGTTGGAGGGGGTCTTTTGATCAAGATAGGTATGAGTTTATTCTGGAGAAGTTACTCCCTCTTCGTTCTTTCTCTCTTCTCTTGCCTCTGCCCTCCTCCGGCTGATAGCTGCTTCTTTCTTTCTCTCTCTCTTCCCTTAACCCAGGGAATGTGGTGCACCTGGTGTCAGCAGGGGGGCAGCACCACCTCATCAGCCAGCCTGCCCATGTGGCCCTCATCCAGGCCGTGGCCCCGACCCCTGGCCCTACCCCTGTCTCTGTGCTGCCTTCTTCGACCCCCAGCACCACCCCTGCCCCCACTGGCCTCAGCCTTCCGCTTGCTGCTAACCAGGGTGAGGCTTCTGGCCTTCCTACTTAACTTAGCCCTGCTGGCCTTGGTCCTTCCAGGCATGCCCTGGGCTACTGTCTGTCTAGCCTTTCCTCAGTGTTGTTTTCCTTTGCCAGTATCTCTGATATCTGTCTGCTACCCTCTCCTGCCCTTGGACTTCTTCCATCCTTTGGGTCTCTTGTTTCTTTTCTACCTTCCCCTCAATCTAGCTTCCTCTTGCAGTGCCACCAACCATGGTGAATAATACAGGCGTGGTGAAGATTGTAGTGAGACAGGCCCCTCGGGATGGACTGACTCCTGTTCCTCCATTGGCCCCAGCACCCCGGCCTCCGAGCTCTGGGCTTCCAGCTGTGTTGACTCCACGCCCCACATTAACCCCTGGCCGGCTACCCACACCTGCTCTGGCTACTGCCCGGGCCCCCATACCCACGTCCACTCTGGTGAGGCCACTTCTCAAGCTGGTCCACAGTCCTCCGCCTGAAGTCAGTGGTGAGTGAGTTCAGGTGGCTGAGGCCAAAAATTTTTGCCAGGAATGGAGATAGGGTGGCCCGGGGGGTTTCTAAGTCACAATAGATCCTTTCGTTATCAGTATACTGATTTGCATTAGCCCCCAAAATGGTCTGCTGAGCCCTTGCCTAATTCCAAGATACGTAAGTTGGAACTCTGGAGGGAAAGGAAATGTTAAATTGTTAGATTCCTTGAATCTTTGATCTCATAGTGTGGGAGTGAAGGTCTTCTGGGAAACAGGTGAAGCATGGGGATAAGGGAAGGGGTGGGACAGGGTAATGGAGCAAAAAAAAGAATTTGGGGGCTAACTTATCCTCTGTCTCCACAGCTTCAGCACCCGGAGCTGCTCCCTTGACCATCTCTTCTCCTCTCCCCGTGCCATCCTCGCTCCCTGGGCCAGCCTCTTCTCCAATGCCAGTTCCCAACTCCTCTCCCCTTGCTAGTCCTGTGTCTTCTACAGTCCCAGTTCCAGTGTCACCTTCACTCCCCATCTCTGTCTGCACAACGCTTCCATCCCCAGCCTCAGCTCCACTCACCATCCCCATCTCAGCCCCCTTGCCTGTTTCGGCTTCGGGCCCAGCTCTGTTGACTAATGTGACTCCAACACTGGCACCTGTTGTCTCAGCGGCTCCTGGACCTCCCTCTTTGGCACCAGTTGGGGCTTCTCCGTCAGCGTCAGCCTTGACTCTAGGTTTGGCCACAACTCCATCCCTGTCCCCATCTCAGGCACCTGGTCACCCTCTGTTGTTGGCTCCAGCCTCTTCACATGTTCCAGGGTTGAACTCAGCCGTGGCCCCAGCATGTTCACCTGTCCTGGTGCCAGCTTCTGCTCTGGCCAGTCCTTTTCCGGCAGCATCAAATCCAGCTCCAGCTCAGGCTTCCCTTTTGGCTCCAGCACCTACCGCATCTCAGGCTCTAGCCACCTCTCTGGCTCCCATGGTGGCTCCACAGACAGCAATCCTGGCTCCTTCTCCAGCTCCTTCTCTGGCTCCTCTTCCAGTCCTGGCTCCATCACTAGGTCCTACTCCTGTCTTGGCTCCATCACAGACTTCGGTTCCACTTCTGGCTTCATCATCTACTCCAGGAACTCCTTTAGCCTCAGCTTCCTCACTAGTGCCAGCCCCAGCTCCTGTGCTGGCTCCGTCATCAGCTCAAACTATGGTATCAGCCCCAGTTCCATCACCTCTCCCGAGTCCGGCTTCTACGCAGACACTGGCTTTACCCCCAGCTTTAGCATCCACTCTTGGCGGATCGTCTCCATCTCAGACACTCTCTTTGGGAACTGGGAACCCCCAAGGTTCTTTTCCAGCTCAGACATTGTCATTGACTCCAGCAGCATCCCTAGTACCAGCTCCAGCCCAGACACTGTCTTTGGCACCAGGACCACCACTGTGTCCATCTCAGACGCTGTCTTTGGCTCCAGCAACCCCTCTGGCTCCAGTTTCTCCGATGGGCCCGGCCCCAGCTCACACACTGACTTTGGCTACAGTGTCGTCATCTGCTTCACTCCTGGCCCCAGCTTCAGTGCAAACACTGACCTTGAGCCCTGCCCCAGTGCCGGCGCCCACCTTGGGCCCAGCGGCAGCTCAGACTCTGGCACTGGCCCCAGCCTCAACACAGGCCCCAGCTTCCCAGGCATCTTCCCTCGTGGTTTCGGCAACCGGTGCCACTCCCTTGCCTGTCACCATGGTATCCCGGCTGCCTGTTTCCAAGGATGAGCCTGAGACACTGACATTACGCTCTGGTCCCCCCAGCCCTCCCTCCACTGCTACCTCGTTCAGTGGTCCCCGACCTCGACGCCAGCCCCCACCACCACCTCGTTCCCCTTTCTATCTGGTAAGTTTTACTGCCTCAAAGGAGAGGGAAC
This sequence comes from Physeter macrocephalus, assembly GCF_002837175.3. Classification (NCBI taxonomy): domain Eukaryota; kingdom Metazoa; phylum Chordata; class Mammalia; order Artiodactyla; family Physeteridae; genus Physeter; species Physeter macrocephalus. Next base: position 67,770,489 of record NC_041227.1, read on the forward strand.
AGGAAATTGAATTTCTTTGGAGTGTTGCTACAGAGTGGATGGAACAAAATAATGTCACCTTTATCTTGGTAAATTACAAAGCCTAGTTTTGTGGACCTAATACTTGAATGTCACTGGACAAAGCCCTTCTCTGGGCCTTTACTCTTATCTGTAAAATGGGAAGAATAATCCATGTCCTACTTTTCACAGAGGAGTAATTGAGGACATAATGTGCTTTTAAAACTATTAATCACTGATGTGTTCAAGGCTTTCTTGTTACATTTGGTCTCTTTGGTTCTTGCTTACTCTTTTGAGTTAGTGTTGGCATCTAATTGCCCCATTTTACAGATGAACCTAGCCTACTAAATGATGTTTTAAAATTTATATAACTTGTGAGAACACAGATGTGCTGACTCCATTGCTTTCTCTTCTTCCCCACAAGAGGCAGTCCTCAGAGACAGGAGGATTTTTCTCAGTTGCTAAAACTGTCACCATTAAGTATTTGAACATCTAGGGGAGAAAGGACACCACGGAATACAGTTCCCTAAAGATCATGAGTGTTTGACTTTGACGGTCATTTGCTGTAGTTTTTTACCTCCATGGTGATTAAGTGGGCAATAAAAAGAACTCTGTCCCGTCATGAGCTTTCTGGTAGCCATTTTTTTCTGTCATATATATAGTTGTATATATATTTGGTGAAATAAAAGTTGCAACTCAGAGTAAGTAACCCAGGACCTAATAATGAGAAAGATCTAGTGAGTCCTTCCAGGCCCTCTTGTCTTTTTATCACTCTGATAATAGAGCTGCTTCGTATTCTTGGCCCCCATCCCCCACCCTCCATCTTTGCCACTTGCCCCCACCTTTGGTCTTTCTCTAATGCTGCCAGGTTGGTCTGGCTCTTTGGAAGTAGAGAGAAGAGAGCCTAGATCCTAGCCCAAGGGTGCATGCACCCCATGGTCTGTGTTAAATTTTCATTGCTCTGCAAGTAGGTAGCAGCTTCTTGATACTTTTTCTTTAAACAGTTTGAGATATAAATCACATACCATACAGTTCACCTATTTAAACCATACAATTCATTGGCTTTTAGTATATTCACAGAGTTATGCAACCATGACAATCATCAACTTTAGAACATTTTCATGACCCTAAAAAGAAACCCCACACCCTTAACCATCATCCCTGACCTTTCCGTCCCTCCTAGCTCTAAGTAACTTGTATCTGTAGATTTACTTATGGAGTCATATAATATACGGTTTTTTGTGACTGGTTTCTTTTACTTAATATTTTTGAGGTTCATCCATGTTGTGCTATAACTGACATATATATATGTATATATATCAGTACTTCATTTTTAAAAAATTGTTGAATAATATGCCATTGTATGAATATACCACATTTTATATATCTATTCATCAGTTGATTGGGGAACATTTGGTTTGTTTCTTCTTTTTGGCTGTTATGAATAATGCTGCTGTGAACATTCATGTATAAGATTTTGTATCTTTTCATATTTTCGGTTATATTGGATGTAAATTTAGGAGTGGAATTAACTGGGTTATGGTAACTATGTTTGACTGTTTGAGGAACTGAAAAACTGTTTTCCAAAGTGGCTGTACCATTTTACATTCCCACCAGCGCTTGTGAGGGTTCCAGGTTCTCAATATCTTTGCCAAAAACTTGTTATTATTTGTCTTTTTTGATTATAGCCATCCTAGTGGGTTTGAAGTGGTATCTTGTGGTTTTTAAATATTTATTTGGTTGCGCCGGGTCTTAGTTGCAGCATGGGGGCTCCTTAGTTGCGGCTCCAGGGCACTGCAGTTGCAGCTCGCCGGCTCCTTAGTTGTGGCATGCGAACTCTTAGTTGAGGTATGCATGTAGGATCTAGTTCCCTGACCAGGGATCGAACCTGGGCCCCCTGTATTGGGAGCACAGAGTAGAGTCTTATCCACTGCACCACCAGGGAAGTCCCTTTTGTAAAGGTTTTGATTTGCATTTTCCTGATGGCTAATGATGTTGAGCATCTTTTCAGTGGTTGTTAGCCATTTGTATATCTTCTTTGAAGAAATGTCTATTCAGATCCTTTCCCTTTTTTAATTGGGTTATTTTATTCTTTTCCTTTTTGTTATTGAGTTGTAAGAGTTCTTTATATATTCTGGATACAAGTCCTTTTTCAGGTAGATGATTTGCAAATATTGTCTCCTTTGCTGCTACTTAATGAGAGCTGGCCTTAATGATTTTTCCCTCTGCTAGGATGCTTTCCTTCCTCACTTAGACCACCAGGAGCCAAGAGGTCAAGCTTAAGGTCGCAGTCAGGAAGGGAGATTTGGGACATTGCTTTTTCAGGACCATCTTGTAGGGTCCAGTCTCCTTCATTATTTGTTCATTCTAATAACATATTTATTGAGAGCCTACTTTGTGCCAGATACTGAGTTGGATACTGGATGATTACAGTGAGGGGCTTACAGTTTAGTGGGTAGATGTTAATCAAAGAATCCTATACATGTAAAACTACAAGTGTGATAAGTGCTACAAAAGAGTTAGGTGGTTTTATAGCCTGTGAAACTGGAAGCACAAAGATGGGAAAGGATTGGGTCAAAGTCATACAGTTATCCTGTCAGCCAGGGCACTCCCCTTTTCTCTCTCGGGGTTACCTAGATGTCTGCTTAGCTGTTCCCATCCCACCCCATTCCAGTCTGACCTTTGACAAAAACCTGCCATGGATTTGATTAGCCTCTCTGTGTCCTGGTCAGTGATTTGAGGAGGGATTTTAATAATTGTTTTGGATCTACTGCAAGAAGATAAATTAACTTGGATATTCTGGATTTAAGTGTTATATGGGAAAACTCACGCAAATCATCCATTCTATAAGTTTGTCAAACATATGGATCTTAATTTTGAATATTCAGGCATCTGCTTTGGTAGCATACAGGGAAGATCAGTTTTCTTTTGCGGAGAAGTTATTTCATTTAACATTGGGAAAAGAACTCCCATTATTGACAATTTGGAAGAACTAAAATAGTGTTTCGTTGAATCTTATGGTTTCCACAGATTATGTTTAATTCTGGGAGGAACTGCCAGGTTTTCTATAAGGACGCTGATCACTTTTTCTGTTTTTCTCCTCTTACCCTCAGGACTCTCTGGAGGAAAAGCGGAAGCAGCAGCGGTCTGAACGCCTGGAACGGATTTTCCAACTTAGTGAGGCTCATGGGGCCCTGGCACCCGTGTATGGGACTGAAGTCTTGGATTTCTGTACCCTGCCCCAACCTGTTGCCAGCCCCATCAGCCCTCGTTCTCCTGGCCCCAGCCACCCCACCTTTTGGACTTATACCGAGGCTGCCCACCAGGCTGTACTGTTTCCCCAGCAACGCCTAGACCAGCTGTCAGAAATCATTGAGAGGTTGGCAGGGCTAAGTGCTAATGGGAAGTGGGTCTTGGGGCCTCTGAGTGGATATAGTGGTTAGGGCTGGTAAAGGTGCTAACTTCTGGGGCCATTCAGAGTTCCACATTTTATACTGCTTGCCTTCTTTTTACAGGTTCATCTTTGTCATGCCTCCTGTGGAGGCACCTCCCCCTTCCTTGCACGCCTGCCACCCACCTCCTTGGCTGGCCCCACGTCGGGCAGCCTTCCAGGAGCAATTGGCTCGTGAGCTCTGGCCCCGGGCTCGTCCTTTGCACCGTATTGTGTGTAACATGCGTACCCAGTTTCCTGACCTGCGGCTTATCCAGTATGATTGCGGTGAGTTCATTGGCCAGTGAGGGTCTCTTGACCTGTTTTCTTGTCTTAGCCTGAAGATTGTTATGTCAAAGGGATGCTGTACATAAGGTCTCTGGATTTCATTAAACATTAGATAGTCTTAAAAAAAAAAAAACACATTAGATAGTCTTTTAGGTTATGCTTCTGGGTGAGATGAAGAAATGTAGGCCTCATGATAGATTCTTGGCATTCATGAATTTGACTTTGATGAAAGTTGAAAATGTTTGCTAACTCATTTATTCAGTGATTATTTTGTGAACATGTTACATCATTTGGAATACAATGGCAAATGACATAGCACAGCGTGGAGTTTTCAGATTTATGGGGAAAGGTGAGTGGTGGTATAAGACTGCACAATAAATAGTAGATTTTGGGGAATTCCCTGGTGGTCCAGTGGTAGGACTCCACACTTTCACTGCTGAGGGCACAGGTTCCATCCCTGGTTGGGGAATTAAGATCTCGTAAGCTATGTGGCCAAAAAAAAAAAAAAAGTAAATAGTAGATTTTGTTTTGGGGGAAGATTTGAACAGGATGCTTGTCTTTTGAATAGTATCTTATTGGTTAGAAGGAATTTGGCTGCAGGTAACAGAAAACCAACCAACGGTGGCTTAAACCACAAGATCATATATTGTTTACTAAATGAGAAATGCCGAGAATGGTGGTATATGGCTGGTTCAGCAGCTTAGTGGTGTCTTCATGGACCCAGGACTTTACCTACTATCCTTAGCTTTTATCTTTTTATTCTCCGGGTTATTTCTTTATGGTCTTAAGATGGCTGCTATAACTCCAGGGAGCACACCAATCAAGCAGGAAGCGGGGTTGAAACAAAACACTTCTCGCAAGTCTTTCATTTTTTTTCTGGGAAAGAAAGCCCTCCCAGTTGACTTTGATTCAAAATTCATTGGCTCAGATTGGGCCATATGCCCATCCTTAGAGTAATCACTGACAAAGGGAAAAAGGAACTGTGGCTTATTTAGAACAATAAGGATGCATCTTCTGGGGTTGGTTTGGGGTGCGCCTTCTGTGGGAATCAAGGGATCTCTGCCAGGTATCCATAGGATTAATCGGGTTCTGTTAACCGAGAATGGCTGTTGGACAGTAGTGAATAGTTTCTGCCACAACTGTGCACAGGTATTTCTATAGTAACATGTTTGCAGATTTCTTTCTTTTTTTTTTTTTTTTTTTTTTTTGGCAGTACGCGGGCCTCTCACTGTTGTGGCCTCTCCCGTTGCGGAGCACAGGCTCCGGACGTGCAGGCTCAGCGGCCATGGCTCACGGGCCCAGCCGCTCTGCGGCATGTGGGATCCTCCCGGACCAGGGCACGAACCCGTATCCCCTGGATCGGCAGGCGGACCCTCAACCACTGCACCACCAGGGAAGCCCCTGCAGATTTCTTAAATGTCTTAGAACATAAGAAAGTCAGCAGAATTTTTATTAATGTGTTCAATAAATATTTTAGTAAAATAATTTTATAACATTTGAAACCATTCAGAATAGGTGAATTGAAAGTCTTTGTTAAAAGTGTTCAAACTGATTGAATCACTATTTTCGTGTTTGATGGGAGATTAAACTAGATAACCTCATAAGATCCTGCCTCTCTGGTTCTTATCTCAGTGACCTTCCATCCAAGTGAGCTATGACATCAATGGATTTGTTGATGTTTATCTTGTGAATGGCTTGTGCTGCAGCTGGTATAACTCAGTGTAGTACTTGAAGGTCTTTTCTTGCTCATACACCATTGAGGATTTCTTTTTTCCCCCTGAGGGTCTGTATTACCGTACCCCTAGTTAGACTGAAAGAAGTCAGATCCAAGACAGGAGCAGACTGAAGAGGAAGAACCCTTAAGGGAAGAAAATATATAAAGTTAAATACTTTTGATTCCCCTGGGTTAATCAAAACCCTGGCATAGGGGCTTCCCTGGTGGCGTAGTGGTTGAGAGTCCGCCTGCCGATGCAGAGGACACGGGTTCGTGCCCCGGTCAGGGAGGATCCCATGTGCCCCAGAGCGGCTGGGCCCGTGAGCTGTGGCTGCTGAGCCTGCGCCTCCAGAGCCTGTGCTCCGCGGCGGCAGAGGCCACAACAGTGAGAGGCCCGCCTACCGCAAAAAAAAAAAAAACAACCCTGGCATAAAACTTGATCTTTCAACTACACAGGCTTCCAGTGCTGTGTTTTTCCCACTCCAGTTTATAGCTAGTTCCCTGTACCCCTTCATATCTCTTTAGGAAAGTTGCAAACGTTGGCAGTGCTGTTGCGACAGCTCAAGGCGGAGGGCCACCGGGTGCTCATATTCACCCAGATGACCCGAATGCTGGATGTGTTGGAGCAGTTTCTCACCTACCATGGCCACCTCTACTTGCGTCTGGATGGGTCTACTAGAGTTGAACAGAGACAGGTAACCCAGGCATCTCCGGCCCTTAGAGGCACGCCTCAGCTCTGTCTCCTTTTTCCAGGGCTCAGAGTCCCAGGAGGGGCCCCCACTAAGTCTTGGTCTGTTTTTGGGGATATGTCTCCCAATACTATCTTTTTTTCCTTTTCCTCTAGGCCTTGATGGAACGATTCAATGCAGACAAACGCATATTCTGCTTCATCCTTTCAACTCGGAGTGGGGGTGTGGGCGTGAACCTGACGGGGGCAGACACTGTTGTTTTTTATGACAGCGACTGGAATCCTACCATGGATGCTCAGGCCCAGGATCGCTGTCACCGAATTGGCCAGACCCGAGATGTCCACATATATAGGTATTGCCTAGTCTCCTCTTACCTTTCCCTTTGCTAATAGGGTTTTATTGATGTATTTGGCTGTTTATACATGTCCTTTATCACCCCCTAGGCTTATCAGTGAACGGACAGTGGAAGAGAACATCCTAAAAAAGGCAAACCAGAAGAGAATGTTGGGAGACATGGCAATTGAGGGAGGCAACTTCACCACAGCCTATTTTAAACAGGTACTAAGATCTTCCAGTCTGTGCAAGAGAGAACTGCTATGCCTGTAGAAGTTACTACTGCTTATTAAAAAGGATGCTTTGGCCTCCACAGATCTGCCTCTTCAACTAGTGGTGCTTCTGATACTACTAAGAGCTATCAGCTTCATAGCTATAGACCTGGGACCAACATTCCGTTGGCTCTGACACTTTTCATATGTTCTTTCCAAAGCAGACCATCCGAGAGCTGTTTGATATGCCTCTGGAGGAACCATCTGGCTCATCTATACCCTCTGCCCCTGAAGATGAGGAAGAGACTGTGGCCAGCAAGCAGACCCATATCCTGGAGCAGGTGAAAAAAGAGTGGGCAGGGACTTCACCGGCCGTCCAGTGGTTAAGACTCTGTGCTTCCACTGCAGGGGGCACGGGTTCCATCCCTGGTCGGAGAACAAAGATCCCGCCGAAGAAAAAGAGTGGGCGGTCCCTAGAGTAGAGCTAATGGTTGCAGTGTGTGTTGTCTCTCAGTCTTTTGAGTTTGTCCAAGGGGAAGGAACTATTTCTGCTGCCTCCCAGATTACAGTTGGCCTTTGATAGTTGTGAGTAGATTGCTTATTGGCTCACATGATTTCATAGATAGAACACAGGATATGGAGTCCACGGTTCTAGGTTTGAACTCCAACAGTGCTTCTTAATAGTGTTCGTTAAGCCACATCCATTTAATCTTCTGAGCCTCACTTCCTACTTTTCTGAAATGCTAAATTAGAAGGAAATAACTGAAGGTTAAATAGCATAGTGGATGTAAGAAGTGCTTTGTATTTGGTGTAAAACTCTCATTTCCCAAACATTAATGCATACTAGAATCACTTGGAAGGCTTTGAAAAAGATTGATTCCTGGGTCCCATCTCACAGTCTACTTAAATCATGATTTTGAGTGGTGAGCTCTGGGCATTTGTATTTTTTCAGAAGTAGACAGATGTTTAGGAACTATAGGTGTGCATTATCATGGAGAAATTTTCCCCTACCAAGTGCCTTCCTCTCATGCTCTAGGCTACTTCCCTCAGTGACTTTGGTGTGATCTCCCTGGATATTCATCTCGGGAATGATCATATGTTAATCTGTTGTCATGAGGCATCTCAGTGCAGAAAAGAACTGTGGATTATTTTGTATTCAAAACTTCCGGGATTGCTTTTTTAAAGAGATTTGAGGCTTACTTGAATGGAAAGTAAGTGGAACTAGAGGTCTCTAAAACAGTTATTTTGTCCCTGGTGGCACTCCTGGTTGAATCTTTTCCATTCTATGTGGACCACGGTGTTGCTTTGGTAATTTGGGGGGCCCAGAAGAGAGTTGAGTTCTGATGTAAATCTGGTTTGGTGTAAACGTGGCCTTAAACATTTGCCAGAATCAAATCACAGGCTGTAAAATTCTTTAATTCTCATGGTTATTCTTCCCCACACCCTCATAGGCATTGTGTCGGGCAGAGGATGAAGAGGATATCCGTGCGGCCACCCAGGCCAAGGCTGAACAGGTGGCTGAGCTTGCAGAATTCAATGAGACTGATGGGTTTCCTGCTGCTGATGGAGAGGAGGCTGGTCGGCCTGGGGCTGAAGATGAGGAGATGTCCCGGGCTGAGCAGGAAATTGCTGCCCTTGTAGAACAGGTCAGTGGGATCCACTAGTTCTCAACCTCACCCTCCACAACTCCTTCCTCTGGACTCTGCGACCTTCTTTCTGTCTTCTCTGGTGAAAATAATCAAGGGTGATGGGCCCTGGGCACCAGGTCCCTATGTTCATCATCGCTCCTCTTCCCCACAGCTGACCCCCATTGAGCGCTATGCCATGAAATTCCTGGAAGCCTCACTGGAGGAGGTGAGCCGAGAGGAGCTCAAGCAGGCAGAAGTGAGTATGGGGGTGGGGACAGAAGTGGAAAGTGGCTGCTTTCCACCAACCCCCCATGCTCCTTGCCTCCCTCTGACCACTCCTTGGGCTCTGTTTTTGGTAGGAGCAAGTGGAAGCTGCCCGCAAGGACCTGGACCAAGCGAAGGAGGAGGTGTTCCGCCTACCCCAGGAGGAGGAGGAGGGGCCAGGGGCTGGGGATGAGGTTTCCTGTGGGACTGGTGGAGGCAGCCACCGGCGCAGTAAGAAGGCCAAGGCCCCCGAAAGGCCAGGGACTCGCGTCAGTGAGCGTCTTCGTGGAGCCCGGGCTGAAACTCAAGGGGCAAACCACACTCCTGTCACATCCACGCATCATACCCGCAGCACCTCCACACCCCCCCGCTGCAGCCCTGCCAGGGACCGAGTTCCCCGGCCAGCGCCTAGGCCTCGACCCACTCCAGCTTCAGCTCCTGCTGCAATTCCTGCCCCAGTCCCTGCCCCAATCTCTGCCCCAATCCCCATTTCAGCCCCAAATCCAATAACCATGCTTCCTGTCCATATCTTGCCTTCTCCCCCTCTTCCTTCTGCACAGATTCCTCCCTCTTGTTCTTCTGCCTGTACCCCTCCTCCTGCCTGTACCCCTCCACCAGCTCATACCCCACCTCCAGCCCAAACTTCTCTCTTAACTCCTTCCTCCCCTCTCTTGCTTGGTCTACCTTCTGTGCCCATTTCCCCACCAGTCACCAACCTCCCCTTGGGCATGGGGCCTGAGGCAGAGCTGTGTGCACAAGCAATGGCATCTACTGAGTCCCTGGAGCTGGCTGATATGGCCAGTTCCGAGACTTCCCCAATTACTCTTGTGCCCCCTAAGGATCTGTTGCCAGTTGCTGTTGAGATCCTGCCTATGTCAGAGAAGAACCTTTCTCTCACCTCTTCTGCACCTAGCCCAAACCTGGCAGCTGGCAGCGTCCCCAACGGTCAAGAGCAGGAGGTGCCCGAGCCTGCCGAGGCGACCATCCTCTCAGTGCTGCCTGATGGTGAGGAAGTGGCCACGTGTCTGAGTGAGAGCAATAGGCTGGAGCTCCCACCCTCAGCAGCATCTGATGAGCTACTTCAGGAGCCACTGGAGGCTGACAAGAACTCAGAAGAGCTGGTGGAGACCCAGACCCCAACATCTACCCCAGAGAAACCACAGGAACTTGTTTCAGCTGAGGTCACAGCCCCATCAACCTCATCCTCGGCCACCTCCACACCTGAGGGTCCTTCGCCTGCCCGGCCCCCTCGGCGTCGCACCAGTGCCGATGTAGAAATTAGGGGTCAGGGGGCTGGTCGGCCAGGGCAGCCTCCAGGTCCCAAAGTGCTTCGCAAGCTGCCAGGACGGCTAGTGACTGTGGTAGAGGAAAAGGAACTGGTGAGGCGACGGCGACAGCAGCGGGGAACTGCCAGCACCCTAGTGCCTGGGGTCTCTGAGACTGGTGCCAGCCCGGGAAGCCCATCTACCCGCAGCATGTCGGGGCCAGAATCCTCACCTCCCACCAGTGGTCCCTGTGAAGCTGCTCCCCTATCCACACTGCCCACCCCAACCCAGCAGCCCTTCATAGCTCGCCGTCACATTGAGCTGGGGCTGACTGGTGGGGGCAGCCCAGAAAATGGAGAAGGGGCACTACTTGCCATCACCCCTCCTGCTGTGAAACGTCGCAGGGGGAGGCCCCCCAAGAAGAACAGGTCTCCAGCAGATGCTGGGCGAGGGTTGGATGAGCCACCGTCATCCACCTCTAAGGGAAAAACCAGTGGGGCTGACTCAGTCCCTGGGGCTGAGACCCTTATTGTTGCGGAGCCTGTCCTGGCACCCCAGCTTATTCCTGGGCCCCAGCCTCTTGGACCCCAGCCAGTTCATAGACCCGAGCCTGTCATCCTATCACCTGTGGAGAAAAGAAGGCGTGGGCGGCCCCCTAAGGCCCGAGATTTGCCCATTCCTGGGACCATTTCCTCTCCAGGGGATGGCAGCTTAGAGAGCCGGACACAGCCACTCCCGATACCGCCACCCGTGCCACCACTCCCACCACCACTCCTAGCCTGTCCCACTGCTACTGTCGCCAACACTGTCACCACTCTCACCATTTCAACATCCCCACCCAAGCGGAAGCGGGGCCGACCTCCCAAGAATCCACCATCACCTCGGCCCAGCCAGCTCCCTGTCTTGGACCGCGACAGCTCTCCTGTCCTTGAGAGCTGTGGATTGGGGAAGCAGCGGCAACCCCAGGGCCAGGGGGAGAGTGAGGGTAGTTCATCTGATGAGGATGGAAACCGCCCCCTCACCCGCCTGGCCCGCTTACGTCTTGAAGCAGAAGGAATGAGGGGACGAAAGGGTGAAGGGTCCATGGTAGTGGCTGTAATTCAGGATGATCTGGATTTAGCGGATAGTGGGCCAGGCGGGTTAGAATTGACACCTCCCGTGGTCTCATTGGCTCCAAAACTGCGCTCGACCCGGCTGCGTCCAGGGTCTCTAGTTCCCCCACTAGAGACTGAGAAGGTGCCTCGCAAACGGGCAGGGGCCCCAGTTGGCTGTGGTCCTGGGCTGGCAAAGCGGAGCCGCCTGCAGCCCCCAAGTCCCCTGGGGCCTGAGGGTTCAGTAGAGGAGTCTGAGGCTGAAGCCTCAGGTGAGGAGGAGGAAGGGGATGGGACCCCACGGCGCCGGCCTGGCCCCCGCCGGCTTGGTGGGGCCACCAACCAAGGGGACCAGCGTATCTTGCGCAGCAGCGCCCCTTCCCACTTGGCTGGCCCTACCATTAGTCACAGAGGCCGTAAAGCCAAGACGTGAGTGGGCTGCCCCCCTTCACTTAGGCTTTCTGCCATGGCCCCTCTCCCTCCATGACCAGGCCTGACTCTGTTAACCACTACTTGAAGTCTTTTGAGGGGGGGAATCCTCCAGGGAGACATAGGGGCCTTCTCCCTTCTTTCCACCAAAGTAGGGGGTAGGCAACTGGTTGTCATGGAAACGGGGCTCTTCACATATCCCCTTCCCTTCCACCCCACATGGCTGGGCAGTGTTAAGGGTGGCAAGATAGTCTTTGTCCCCACCCCCTTGTACTTGATTTCCCCAGCTATCTTTCACAGCCCCCCACCCTTAGGGGAAGGGGGAGGGGCTTCTCTCTACAATGAGTTTTTTTCTTTTTTTTTCTTTTTTTTTTTTTTTTTTTTTTTTTTTTTTTTTTTTTTTTAAGAAGAAAAAAATAATAAACTTAGTTTCTGTATGAGCATCCGCGTAAGGAGGCTTCTGATTTTCTGGTCTGGTGGAGGGTTGGGTGGGAACTTGGGTATCATTTTTCTCTTCTCTCTTGCTCTTGCTAAGACCCTAGTACCTGATCTCTAACTCAGAATTATGTATCTTTGAGGCAGAAATCTCCACGCAAGAAGAGGGAAGAATGGCAAATCTTATCTGGTAGGGTACCTTTCCCTAAAGTTTCAATTTTAAGTCATTCAGACTCATACTTTTCCTCTTCTCCCTTCTATTCCCTTGGTTGCTGGACTTTCCTTGGGAACTATCTGATGCCTCAGACTTTTCCCTGCTTTAATCCCTCTTGCTCAGGTGCTTTCACTCCCTTTCCAGAAGGCAGGCATTCTACCTCCAGTTACTCCATCTAGCCAGACTGGTTTGAATCAGCCACACCCCCTTCCAAGCTTCTGGGGCTCTTCGGATGGTGGCTGGCCACCCAACCCCACCCCTGGGCTTGGCTTGGAGCCCTGAGTCAGCTCCATCTCCACCCAAGCCAAATCAAACCTGAGGCAGGAGCCGAAACTCAACAGTTCCTCAAGGCCTATAGCCAGGTAAGAGTCCCCGTTTGTTTTTACATTTTCTCTGATCTCAATTCCCTGGACCCTCTCCTTGTGTTCTCCCCTGATGACTGCACTGTGTTTACCTCATCTCATTTCTTTCCTCATATCCATTTTCCTGCAGCTTTGTGGTACATATTCTTGGCTCTTGTCTTGCCTCTTCTCTTTAACCTTTCCTATCCTTTGTTACTTGTGTTCTGAGAACTGCAAATGTTTTCATTTTGTCTAGGGTGAAGGGGAATGGTTGGGAATGAAGGTAGAAAGGCAGTTTGATGCCAGGGCTCTGAGGGCTTGGGAAATAGGGAGATGAGAAATGATTAAGTAGGGCATCATTATGCAGGTTTCTGTGTGGCTTATGAGGTCATTTGGACTCAGTGTTAATCTGATTGTGTTGTATGACCTAGGTTAAATGGAGAGAGGAGGTGGAAGGGAGTCAGCCTAGCCAGGGAGGCTTTGATTTGGGGAGGGTGAGGTGTTTCTGAAGTTGAGTTTCCTCAGCTACAAAGAGAGCTTAGATGGGTACTTTTCCCCTCCTTTCCCCCATCCCCAGGACTGTGTCTTCACATGAAATCGCTGATTTCCTTAAAGTGGAGTACAGGACCTAGGATGCCATTCTCTGATTCCTCCTTAATATTTGAGGGCAGCCTCTAAGGAACTTCAGGGGCCTTTGAAATACAGTTTAAAATCACTGAATTGGGTAGTCTCAGACTCCTAGCAGTTTTTGAGATTCTGTGTTTTTCTACTGCCTCTCAGCATGCACCTGTCATTTTGCTTTTCCCCACTTGCCAAAACAGTAAGTAATACAGATAATGCTACATTCACACCAGCTTGCCTTTAAAGACTGGGAACCTTAGGCTGAGGAAAAAGGATTCCAGACACACATTTCCTCTCAGTCTATGAGTCACTAGGGGAATTCCTCAGGTAAGGCAGCATTCCTGAGAGTTCGACTAGGCCATGACATGATCAGAGAGACGGGTAGAGTCTGAGCAAGACTCTACTAGGGGTTCAGTTGTTGGGCTTACAAGTATCTTGACTGTATCGCCCACAGGTGATGGAGGACGAGGAGAAGGCAGTGGAGAGCTTGGTGAGCAACACGGAAGCTGCTCGTTCTCCATCCCCCATTCACTGCTGCTCGCTCCGCCTCCGCTACTTGGCAGCTACTAGCATTATATGTGGCTGCTCTTGCCTGGGAGTCGTGGCCCTTGTGTTTGCCATCAAGGTGAGGAAAGCAGTTCCTATGGGAGCAGGGGTGTGGGTGTAGTAAGGCAATGGTTCTGTATACCTGATCTATCTACATTGATCAAACAGTTAATAAAAAGTACCTGCCAGAGCCTGGCTGTGGGCCTGGTGCCAGAAATAGGAATAAGACGTGGTTCCTGCCGTCAAAGGGCCCACAGTCTAGCAAAAGAGATGGCTGTGAAAATAGGTAGTTATTAATGGAATACAGCTCATCAGTACTATGATAGAGGGAGTACAGGGTATTCCAGGAGCTATGTATGTGTATATATATGTATGTAAGTACATGTACGTGTATAATAGAGTAGGTGACAGGAAGGGCATCCTAAGGGAGTAAAAAGAAAGTAATCTTAAAGGATGAGTGAATAAGGGTAAAAGCACATTCCAGGCGAAGGGAGCACAGGCAGCCTATACAAAGGCAACCTGGACTATTAGTTCAGCATGAATGAACCAGTAAGGAATAGTGAGAGATGAAGCCAGAGGATCCAGATTCCCAAGAGCCTCCAGTGCTGTGCTTAGGAGTTTTAGCTTTATCTGGGAAGTACTGGGGAGCCTTTCAAGGATTTTTGCAAAGGAGAATGACATGGTGAGATTTGTGTTGCAGTAAGGTGCACTCTCAAGGCCTATAAAGAGGATGAATGGGAAGGGGCAAGACTCAGGGCAGCTGAGCAGTAACTAGAACAATCTATAGGAGTTCAGAAGAAGCTATGAAGTTTTTGAGAGGGCTTCACCATTTCAAAACATCTAACAGAAACCGCACGTGTACCTTTTGGAATTTCCTCGACCCTAGTTGTATTTTTATCAGAAACGGTTTTCTTATCATCATAATTTCTGGATTTCATTAGGGCAAAATCATAAAAAGAATCCTTAATGAAAAAGATGAGGCCCATTGGGCTAATGAGAATGGAGTGTTGTTTGGTTGGACATGAGTGAAATACTCCAAGACTGCTCACTGTTTCTTGCCAAGAATTCCAAATTCTGAATGAATCTGAAATGAGTAGAAAAGGATGGGGAATAAAATGAAAAGTATTTTCCCATATGTGATCTTCTGAGCAAACAACAGCCATCCTGAAAAGGAGGCAGAGCAGAGTGGGTACCTTACTTTGCAGTTGAGACATGAGAGTTAGAAACTGGAAAGGGAGGTGGAGGGTTTGGGTGTGAGATTTTGAGCCAAGACGAGGATGTAGGATTGGAGTGGGGCAGAGGGCATTTGGGGGCAGAAGCAGGGGGAGAACCTAACCAAAAACCTGCCCCCACAGGCGGAAGAGCGGCATAAGGCAGGCCGGTTGGAGGAGGCAGTGCACTGGGGGGCCCGGGCCCGGAGGTTCATCCTGGCCAGCTTTGCCGTCTGGCTTGCTGTCCTTGTTCTGGGCCCGCTGCTTCTATGGCTGCTCTCCTACGCCATCGCCCAGGCTGAGTGACCCTAGCTGGCCTTTGCTGAGAGTCAGCCGAGACATCCTGAATCCTGCAATGCGGCATTGCTAGGGTCTGGTGCCAACAATGGTACTTCCTGGCTGGAAGGATGGTGCCTCTCTCAAAGGGCTTTGGAAGAGAGAGGCAGCAGCTGAGACTGATGAGGGGAGGTCAGCCTGCTCTGTTCTTTCAGTGCCCACCATCCCCTATTCCCCCCAATCTCCTCCATCCTAGGGGCCTCTAGGAGGTGGGGTTGAAGCCCAGGCCTGATTTTATTAGTATTTGTTTTGTAATAAAAATCTTTTTTAGTGGCGAAATGCTCCTGTCTAATTGTTCTTCCCCTGCTTTTCCCTGGGCCCTTAGTGAGAGCCAGACTGGACATCTGACTGATGGCAGAAGCCTGCATCTCCCCTTACCTAGGAGCTTCAAGAGGAGGAAAGGATTTTTTTCCCCCTTTTCCTTCTTCTTCTGGAAGTTTCCCTTCTTGGAAAGACCCAAGCTTCTCGCTTACCTATCAACAGAGACCCTTAGGCCACAGAGGAAAAGTCGTAGCAGCAGCTACTGGTTATTGAGTGCTTACTATATTCCAGGCTGTGTGCTAACCATTTTATATTTCTTAACTTCTTCAGTCCTCAAAATCACTCAGTAGTAGGTACTACTGTTTTTATTTTATAGTTGAGAAAACAGGCACAGATTATCCAAGGTCACACAGCTAGTAAGTGGCAGAGCTGGAATTCAACCTAGACAGTTCCAGAGCTGAGAGAGGAGTGAAAGGATTGGATAATAGCAACCACCACCCTGTATGTAGAAACTTGTATGATTATAATGAATTTTCATATCCTTTATCTTGGGCCTTGTGATAATATTTTAAACATTTTTAAAATTGTGAGGTACATAAAGCAAAATATCCAAAACAGAATATATAGCTCAATAAGTTAACACAAAGAAAACATCTGAAAAACCACCATTCAGTCAATTTAACCAATTTAAACATTGCCAGCACTCCAAAGCCTCCTTTATACCCTTCCCAATCACTACACGTTCGTTTCTTCCCACAAGTAACTTTCTGTTTGTTACCCACAAGTATTCTGACTTCTAACAATGTAGTTTAGTTTTGCCTGCATTTGAACACTATATAAATGGAATCATATGTATTCTTTGTATGTCTTGCTTCTTTTACTTAACATTGCTTGTGAGATTGATCAATATTTGGTGTAGCTGTAGTTTTCATTACTGTATAGTATTCCATTATATGACTAGATTACAAGTTACCGATTTTCTGTTAGTGGACTTTTGGAATGTTTCCCATTAGGATATTATGAATCATGCTGCTTTGGACATTCTTGTACATGTTTTTTGAAGTACATGTACCCTGGGAATGAAATTTTGGGGTTATTTCACCAGCAGAGAGACCAACAGAGCACCTAAAGGAATTAGATGTTGCACACTGAAGATTCAAGGGGAAGGAGGGGCACATGATGGTTGTTTTCAGTGTTCCAAAGTGTTTCAGGAAGGAAAAGTGAAGGGAATCCATTGTTGGTCCAGAGGTTAGAACTACAGCAATGGGTAGAAGCCATATAAGCAGCAGTGGTTCTGAACCTTGACTTCACAATGGAATCTCCTGGGGAGCCTTAAAAAGTAACTTATGCCTGAGCTTTACCCTCCCAGAGATTCTGATTTAATTTGTGTGAGGTGCTGCCTGGGCAGGATAACTCATTTTAGACAGATTTTTTTACAAAAAATTTTTAAAGCTAGTATTTGATTAATTAGCAGCTTCAGTTTACTAGAATATCCCATTTCCCCAAACTGATTACATGAGGTCTTGCTATTTTTTAACTCTTTATTTTGAAAAAATTTCAAATCTATAGAACAATAACAGTACAAGGAACTCATGTGTACTCTTACCTAGATTTATAATGTTTAACACTTCACCACATTTGCTTTATATCTTTCTAAATATACATAATTGTTACTGCTGAATCATTTGAGGGTAAGTTGAAGGCCCTTCATCTCTAAATACCTCATGATCTATATCTCCTAAGAACAAAGATATTCTCTCACATAACTACAGTACAATTATATAATTCAGAGAAGTTAACTTCAGTACAATATTATCTTCTAATATGTAGTCCATATTCAAACTTGCCAGTTGTCCCAATAATGTCCTGTATAGCAATTTCTGCTTTAGGGTCCAGTGTGGGAACACTTACTGCATTTAGTTTGTCATATCTCTTTAGCATTCTTCAATTTTTAGTAGGTCCTCACCCTTTTTTTTTGTCTTTCATGACATTTTTGAGGTGAGGCCATTTGTAGAATGTCTCTCAATTTGGGTTCTTATGACTGAATTCAGGTTATGCATTTTTGGCTGAAATATTACATAAGCTGTATGTCCTCAATACATCACATCGAGAGGCATATGTCAATTTGCCCTTTTATTGGTGGAGGTAACATTGACAACTTGATTTTAAGGTAGTGTCTGTCAGATTTCTGCAGCGGTAAAGATACTTTTTTTCCTTTGTAATTAAAAAGTTATCTGTATAGGGACTTCCCTGGCGGCGCAGTGGTTAAGAATCCACCTGCCAATGCAGGGGACACGGGTTCAAGCCCTGGTCCGGGAAGATCCCACATGCCGCGGAGCAACTAAGCCCGTGCGCCACAACTACTGAGCCTGCGTGCTGCAACTATTGAAGCCCACGAGCCTAGAGTCCATGCTCTGCAACAAGAGAAGCCACCACGGTGTGAAGCCCACGCACCGCAACGAAGAGTAGCCCCCGCTCACCGCAACCAGAGAAAGCCCGCGCGCAGCAGCGAAGACCCAACGCAGACAAAAATAAAATAAATAAATAAATATACAAAAAAAAAAAAGTTATCTGTATAAATACCTCAGCAAATGTTTACCAGTAACTTTAATGCCCTTTTTGCCCAAGTCAGTTATTCTGAGGCTTACAAAATGTTGATGTTTTAACTTTATCATTCTTTCTATACTTATTAGTTGGCATTCTACTATAAAGGTCTTTTTCTCTTTCATTTATTTACAATTTTTAGTGTCAGTATGGTCTCAGATTGTTTTTAAATTCAATTTGTTATACCCATTACTGTCATTAGCCTTCTTAAATTGTTTCGTTGAGGTATAATTTGCCTACAGTAAAGTACACAGATCTTATGTGTGCCGAATGGTGAATGTTTTTACACGAACACACCTGTGTAATCACCGCCTAGGTGAATAGAACATTTCTAGTACATCAGAAGGCTCCCTCATAGCCCTCTCAGTCTCATTATCCTTTTTGTCCCTGATTTCAACCTGGTTCTTGTGTCTAAGTCCCCATCTTTCTTCACTTGCTTTCTGGCACAAATTATTCCAGGCTCATCTTGTACTTTCTCTGCTCCAGCCTGGGAATTGCCCATTTCTCCCAAGGAGCCCTGGTTTCTTTTATTGAGGACTGTTACTTTGAAATCAGTATCTAGACACTAGCTATGCTCACTCTACTGGGACATTATTGCTTCTAGGCCCTTTCAGAGGTTAGAGCTAGAAAATATCTAATTTTATCTATCTTAAGTCATTTCTTAAAATCATACCTCCAATTTCAGTCAATCATAAGGTGCTCTCCTTTCCCTATTCCAAATTCCATATTCCCGCAGTAAGAATCTAGGCTGCCAACTACATCAATGTTTATTCACTTGCTCAATTTCAAAATAATTATCCCATTATGCTACCAAACAACAAGTCTACTAAGTAAAGATTTCTTTGCAACTATTTTGTCTTTAGATTAATGGTTATAAGGTCAAAGTACTCTGTTAAAAAGTTACTTGGATTCGTTTTTCTCCTCTTACATGCTTGCAATCCCAAAGTGACATTTCTAAGATAGTTAGAAGATTAAATGAATTCATTCTCTGCCTCCTGGAACACAGCCTCCACAAGGGTAGGGACCTTATTTTTTTTCATTGCTATTAGTCTAACTCTTAGACGCTCAACTAATATTTGTTGAATGAGTAAGTGAATGCCAGGGTTGAGCTGTGCACTGAGAAGATTTATGAAGTGAGTCGCTCCTGGCAGACTCTCATAACCTGGTAGGCTTCGAACAAAGTGTGATATTCCCCAAGGCTTTCGGGAGGTGGTGGTGGAAGACTGGGAAAATGTATAACCCCAGATGGTAAGCCCTGGGGCTTTGGAGGTATTCCAGACTCGGAGCAGCCACAGAACGAGAAAGCCTCTTCTGGCTGACGGGCCGTGGCTCGTACAAGTTCGTACCAAGTAGCCAAGTTGAGGTCCAAGCTGCATGCTCTGCCACTCAAAGCAGGCGCTTTGGACTAGGCAGCTAATATTTTTAAAAGCCGAATTCAGATAGGGATTCTGAGAGACTGAGGGGACATGCCCAAGTCCGGAAGTCGGAGGCGCAGCGAGTCCCGCGTCCCAGCTACCCGGAGGTCACACTTACCGGTAAATCTAACTTCCGAGTCCCGTTTCAGGCCTCCAGCCCCACTGGTCAATAAGCTCCACCCCCTGCTGGCCCCAGCAGATGCCGTGCCCTGATTGGCCGTATCTGAAGCCCCGCCCTAGCGTCGCAACCTCAGGTAACTCCGAGCTCCAACTCCCGCGCCAGCCTCGGGACTCTCGGCTTCTTATTGGACTAGCAGTTTCCAATCGGAAGGGCTTTTGAACCTCAGTCCTCGGGTGGCGCTGGCCATTGGCGGACAGAATGGGGGCGGGGCCTGAGGTCGTCGCCGGTACTGCCTGTGGATAAGGTAAGGGACTAGAGGCGAACCTGGCGACAGGGCGGCCTCGCGTCGACTCTGACTTCTCTCCCCGCCCCCGCGGGTGAGCCCGCGCGAGACCCCGCGCCCCATCCCAGCGCCCGTGCAAGTGCGCCTGCGCAGCAACAGCCAGCAGCCCGAATACCCCTTCCCCTCTTCCTCCGCACCTTTTCCCTTCCTCTCCCCCGCCCCCCTCCCTGCCTTGCCTTGCCATCCCGTCCCGACCCCTAAGGCCCTTTCGTGGGGTCTCCCTAGTCCCTGTCCTTCCCCCACCCCGTCCCCATCCCACAGGATCCTGGCTCCCCAGCCGCAAGGGCTGCGCTTCCGCGAGCCGCGATGTTCGTCCTCTCAGAGCCTGTGGGCCTCCCTGCCTTCACTGCCCTCCGTTTCCTCCACACAGGTCCCCAGCTACTTCAAAATGACGCTGGACGTGGGGCCGGAGGATGAGCTGCCCGACTGGGCTGCGGCCAAGGAGTTTTACCAGAAGTACGACCCTAAGGACGTCATTGGCAGGTGAGCCCACGGCAGGGAAACAGAGGTCCGGAGAGGTCAGGTCCTAGCCAGGGTTCCCTCTGAGGGCTGTAGAGTTCTAAATGGGAAGGGTCAGTGGTGAGTGGAGGAACATTTGGTGACTAGACTCTTATTCTGAGTCAACCCCCATTTTTTCACGAATTCATTCATTTATGTGTTCAACAAACATAATTCAAGCACCTACAGGGTGCCAGACACAAAAGTAAACATGGGGAGTGTAGAAGAGATGTTTATGCCCTGGAGGTACTCCAAGTGATGCGACTGAAAGAGACACATGAACATATAAAAAGTATCAGGCTGTGTAAAAAGTGCTGCTGGGTCTCAGAAAACCACAGCTTCCCAGAAGTGGTGATATTTGGGTCCTGAAGGATGAGTAGGAGTTCAGCACACACCAAATAGAAGGAAGCCGTCACCTGTAGAGGCAGTGGCTGATACATTTATTCATCAAGGTTTTCTAAGCATGTACAATGTGCTGGGTGCACTGTGCTAGGCACTGGAGA
Organism: Physeter macrocephalus; assembly: GCF_002837175.3. Taxonomy (NCBI): domain Eukaryota; kingdom Metazoa; phylum Chordata; class Mammalia; order Artiodactyla; family Physeteridae; genus Physeter; species Physeter macrocephalus. Next base: position 67,791,278 of record NC_041227.1, read on the forward strand.
TGTTAAGACCCACACCTTAACATCTTATAAGATTTCTGTTCTCCTGGAGTTTATGTTCTAGTGGTAGAGAGAGACAATAAACACGAAAACAAGTTAAAGTTCATTGTAAGTGCTAGGGAGAAAATAAATAGAGTTATGGAACAAGAGTAATTAATGGAGCTGAGACTTGGGCGATGAGAATGAACAGGTCATGAGCTGAGGCAGGATATATTCCGGGCAGAGGGCAGAGGGAACTGCCGTGTTCAAAGGCTCAGCATAGGAAAGGGCCTATTCAAGCAACAGACAGAAGATCATAGTGACTAGAATGTTGTAAGAGTGGGAAAAGGTGGAGGAAATTAAGTTGGAGAGGTAAATAGAGGATGGATTATGTGGAGCCTTGGGCCAGGATAAGGAATTTTTTTAAAAATAAATTTATTTATTTATTTATTATTTATTTTTGGCTGTGTTGGGTCTTCGTTGCTGCCTCGGGCTTTTCTCTAGTTGCGGCGAGTGGAGGCTACTCTTCGTTGCGGTGCACGGGCTTCTCATCGCGGTGGCTTCCCTTGTTGTGGAGCACGGGCTGTAGGCGCGTGGGCTTCAGTAGTTGTGGCTCGTGGACTCTAGAGCACAGGCTCAGTAGTTGTGATGCACGGGCTCAGTTGCTCCACGGCATGTGGGGTCTTCCCGGACCAGGGCTCGAACCCGTGTCCCCAGCATTGGCAGGCAGATTCTTAACCACTGCGCCACCAGGGAAGTTCCAGGAATTTTTTTTTAAGATTTTTTTGATGCGGACCATCTGTTTTTTGGGGGTTTTTTTTGCGGTACGCGGGCCTCTCACTGTTGTGGCCTCTCCCGTTGTGGAGCACAGGCTCCGGACGCGCAGGCCCAGCGGCCATGGCTCACAGGCCCAGCCGCCCCGCGGCATGTGGGAGCTTCCTGGACCGGGGCACGAACCCGCGTCCCCTGCATCGGCAGGCGGACTCTCAACCACTGTGCCACCAGGGAAGCCCATGATGCGGGCCATCTTTAAAGTCTTTATTGATTGTTACAATATTGCTTCTGTTTCATGTTTTGGTTTTTTGGCCACAAGGCACGTGGGATCCTAGCTCCCCAGGGATCAAACCCGCACCCACCCCCTGCATTGGAAGGCAAAGTCTTAACCACTGGACTGCCAGGGAATTCCCTAGGATAAGGAATGTAAAGTTTATTCTGGTGATACTGGTGGTTTCCAGTAGGGTAGTACTATGATCTGATTTACATTTCTGTGATTTGGGGCCTAGGAACTTAACCTTTCTATGCCTCAAAGTTTCTCCATTGTAAATGGGAGAATTAAAAAAAGAGCCTACCTTGTAGGTTGCTGTGAGGACGGAAAGAGTTAATATGATTCTCTTAGGACACGTCCTGGCACATGGTGAGTGCTCAATACAGGTGTGTTATTACATTTAAAAAGATCATTCTGGCTCTTATGTGGAGAGTGGATAGGAGAGGGGCAAGAATGGAAGCATAGAGACCAGCTAGGAAGCTATTGATTCATTCAGGCTAGAGATGGTGATGGTTTAGACTAGAGTGGTAGTGGTAGAGATCGAGAGAAGTGGATAATTTAGGTGATGGCTTGAAGGGAGACTTGATACAATTTCCTGAAGGATTGGATATGGACCACAAGGGAAAGGGAAGAAAACAAGAATAAATTCTAAGGTTTGGATTTGAGTGCTTGAGTACCGTTTACTGAAATGAAGAAGACTGGGGAAGATCAGTCTGGAGGGAGGTGTGAACAAGTCAACAGTTCCACCAACTGGAGCTGTCCAGTGGGCATGTGAGTCTGGAACTCAAGCAAGAGCGCTGGGCTAGAGCTGTTAACTCGGGAGGCATCAGCATATAGATAGTAGTTGGCAAGAGAAATGTAGAGTAGTGAAAGAGGCCTAGGCTCAGACCGTGGGGCATGTCACCATTAAGGAGTTAGAGGAGGAGCCAGCAAGGGAAACTGTAGAGATGCCATCTGTGAATTAGAAAGAAAAACACAAGAGTATGTTTGGGACTTCCCTGGTGGCGCAGTGGTTAAGAATCTACCTGCCAATGCAGGGGACATGGGTTCGATCCCTGGTCCAGGAAGATCCCATATGCTGCAGAGCAACGAAGCCCATGCACCACAACTACTGAGCCTTCATTCTAGAGCCCGTGAGCCACAACTGCTGAGCCCACGTGCCACAACTACTGAAGCCCGCGCGCCTAGAGCCCATGCTCCACAACAAGAGAAGCCACGGCAGTGAAAAGCCCGTGCACTGCAACGAAGAGTAGCCCCCCCACTTGCTACAACTAGAGAAAGCCCACGCGCAGCAACAAAGACCCAATGCAGCCAAAAATAAATAAATAGATTAATTAATTAATTTTTTTAAAAACCCACCAACTTTAAAAAAAAAGGAAGAGTATGTTTCTGGAAGGTTGGCGTGGTCTGCTGTGACACATGCTGCTGAGGCCAGGAAATCCAGTGGGGTTGTGACCGTTAGATTTGTTCAGACTCCTTTTAGATAGCACATGGAGATGTCAAAAAGGTTGGAATCAGGAATTCTAGAGAGAAATCAAGGCTTGAGACAGCGTAGCAGGCAGGAAGCATTTACACATAGTTGGTATTTAAAGCCCCTGGGGGGAATTCCCTACAGTCTAGTGGTTAGGACTCTGTGCTTCCACTGAAGGGGGCATGGGTTTGATCCCTGGTCAGGGGACTAAGATCCCACATGCTGCG
>NC_041227.1:67794496-67804119 GCF_002837175.3 Physeter macrocephalus
ACGAAGCACACCGCGTGTCCGTCCCATGTGCCTGTGGGTTGATGCACGCTCTTGCCACGCCTCGAGCGTGCGTACATGATGTGTTCTATGCATTCACCCCGCGCCACCCCCAGCCTGCCCCGCAGAGGACAAGATGGGTGGCCCCCGGCTCCCTCCTCCCCCACCCGCCCCCCTGCCTGCTGTGCAGCCGTGTGCGTTGGCGTTTCTGTGTCGCTGGCGTGTCACGTGATATAGCCGTGTTTGCTGACATGAGCCCCTGCCCCTTCTGTTTCTCCGTTGGTTTCTAGAGCTCTTTCCCTCTCCTCCCCAGAGGGAACAGGACTCCTGGGGCCTGGCTGGGGGCCCAGAGCCAGGCCACCCTCTCCTGTTCGCCCTCAGAGTCCCATTTCTCTCTATTGGTGACCAAGTTGCAAATGGATAAAACACAGGAAAATTCTGCCCCCCTCCCAGCCCTGCATGTCCTGTCCCCAGAGCCCCTCACCCCCACCCCGGGCCGGGTCGGGCCCCGTGGGACGGGAGAAATAGCAACCAATCCAACAGCGGGCGTGCTGTGTGCTCACTTCCTTCTGTCCCCACACGGGACGGGCGCCGTGGGGAGTGGGAGACATGGCGGGAGGCGGGTGTGGGAGCTGGACAGGTGGATGGACACGGGCTCGGAGAAGGAGTTTTAATCCAGGGCTTGGACTGGTACAGCATTACTGGGGCATCCTCAGGCAGAGATCAAACAGTGTTGCAGGAACTGATTTGGGTAGAGGGGTGGCAAGAGGTGAAAATACACAGATTTTCTCAGCCTTCGTTGAAGAGAATTAGAAGATAAATGTCCAAGGGTAATAAATGTTTTAAAATAATGGGACTATGACCCCCAAGGAGGAACAAAGGTGGTGGGAGGAGCCGGAAAGCATCTTCACTCTGAATCCGGGTCTGAGGATCAAACCTGGATATCTGAGGTCCAGCACGAGGCCCTGTGGAACTTCTACCCACTTCCTGCTCGAAAAGCCAGAAACGGGATGGGACCGTTGAGAACGTCAGGGGAATCAGACCCTCGCCAACCAGCCGTCAGGCCTGGGTTGAGAGTGAAGACACACTTGCTCCAAAACCCTGCCCTAGAACTGAGGGGTACTAGGACACAAGCTCAAGCCTCATGAATTACAATGTGGAGAGCTCTAGGACAGCCAGTCTGGCACCAGACCCCCTCCTCCGGCTCTAGAACGCAGCCTTCCCTCCCCACCAGGGTCTGAGGGCTCTGGACCTGGATGGCTGTGCCAGGCTGGCCTCCAGGCCCAGCTCCACCGTCACTGGGCTGAGCCCTCCACGGCCTGCACCCAGCGGATGGTGCGGGTCCGGCTCTCCTCCCAGGAGAACAGGGGCTCATAGCCAAAATGGCGCCGAGCCTTGTCGGTGCTGACGGTGAAGGTGGTGTTGGCCATAGCCAGCGTGTAGGGGTTGAGCAGGGGCGCATAGAGCAGCAGCGGCCGCAGCAGCCACTGCAGCAGGACATTAAGGGCAGCCAGAAACACCAGCAGCCAGTAGGGCAACAGTGGGTGGGTGCCCACCAGCCGGAGTCCACAGGGGCCCAGGAACTCCATGTTGAAGTCCTCGTAGCTCTTGTAGGGTGAGTTGTCATAGCAGAAGTACACCTGGCCACCCATGAGCGCAGCTCGGTGCTCTAGCTCCCGGGCCACCAGCACGTGCATCCAGGCCACGTTACCTGTGGGTAGGGGGGGAGAGGCGGTGCCGAGGAGAGAACCGGGGGCGGATATGTCCTTGAGTGCCCTTGCAACCATGTAGATACTGCTCTCTTCTGGGCCAGGGCATGGACAAGCCACCCGTCCTCGGGCCCATGGAGAAGCTGCCCACAGAACTACGGCCCTGCTGAAGGCTGCCTTCTCCCAGGCCCCTGTAGCCATTTACTCTCCCAGGCCAGCCTGGATGGATGCTATTCCTTCTTCTGCTAGTCCTGGGCAGATGCTCCCCGTCTCCTCTCCTGGGAAGATGCTGCTCACAAAACTGCAACCCTTTCCTCAGCCTATGACACGGTATTGATCTCAGCCTTCCCAACTGGCATGGACACTGTCTTCTCTGTGGCCCCTGCAGACGATGCCCACATATCATAGTCTGCTCTGGCCCATGTATAGACCATCCTTTTTTAGCCAGAGTATAGAACACCCCCTCGCCCCAGAACCATGTGGGTCCTGCCCTGTTTTTTTAGCCTCCCCCAACGCCTAGCCCGGGCCTCACCCACGTAGACCCGGCCATGCTCCACAGAGGCTGGAATGGCCCGGAAGAGCCGACCCCCCAGGCGCAGGCCCTGGTGGTAGAAGTCCCTCATGATCTGGTGGCCTTCGCCGTAGATACCGGTGGGACGCAGGGCACATGTCACGAGGGGCAACCCCCCGAGGACCTGGGGGCAAAAGGCAGGCACTGCTAAGACCTAGGACCCGGTGGTTTGCCCTCTGCCCTGATCTCCTCAAGCTGGAGATGAAAGGAATCCAGGGCAGGAGGCAAAGGAGCCCACAGTAAGAAACGAACAAACAAAAAACCAGGGGCTGCCCTGGTGGTCCAGGGGTTAAGACTCTGCCCTTCCACCGCAGGGGGCTGGGGTTCGATTCCCTGGTGGGGGAACTAAGATCCCACATGCCGCGCAGTGCGGCCAAAAGGGAGATAAAAAAGGAGCCCACGGGCCCTGGCTCTGCCTCTGCCTGGCAGCCCTTTCCGCCCCCGTCTCCTACATCTCATCTTCTCCAGTCTCACCTTCCTCCCATTGGCTTCCAGGACGAGCTGCTCAGCCAGGGCCTTGCTGCAAGGATAGGGGTGTCTGTGTACCGCTTCGTATGGGGTATTCTCATTGCCCCTAGTCGGGGGAGAGGGAAGATTCTTAATGCTGAGGGGAGATGGGGCCCTTGAAGTATTGGGGGAACCTCAGCTCACCTGTAAAAGGGCTGGCCTTTGACGTTGGGACCCACAACTTCCATGCTGCTTGTGTAGACCAGGAAGCGTGTTCCAGTCTGCACACAAGCCTCAATCACATTCCGCGTGCCTGGGGGAAGGCGGGGGTGTATCCAAGCTGAAGCTTCCTCCCCCTCTGCGTCTTTCCCCTCCCCATCCCAAAGCTGGATGAGGACACGTGCCTTCTTTCCCCAGGCCCAGGGAGAACCACAGCAGGTCAGTGAGGGCCGGCCTGCCGTGACAGGGGCAGAAGTGTCCACAGGACAGAGTGTCACAGGAGAATCACAGAGGTCAAGGTCAAAGAGGGGGGCAGGAAACAAGCAGCCAAGATCAGGCCATGTGCCAGGGAGTATCGAGGACATTGTCAGAACAGGTAGAGAGCATCTCACCCTGCACGTTGACCTCATGGATGGTCTCGGGACTGGTTTTCCCAAACACGTCCACCAGCCCAGCTGTGTGGATGACCACGTGGGCTCCGGCCACAGCTGCTGCCACCTCGTGGGCCTGGGTCACGTCCCCCTGGATGGCAGTCACCTGCACGGGCCCTGGGAGTGGGTAGGGGCAGCCGGAGGCAATGTCAGAGCTGAGGCCGTCAGCCAGCTGCTGGGTTCGGCCCACACCCTTGGAAGCCACATTTTCCCAGTGTGACTCAGGCATCATCTTTTCCACAAGGAAGGGAGTCCACACCCTCCCCGCCCCGATCCCCACCCCCACCCCGTCCCCACCAGTCACCTGTCTTCAGCTCCTCCAGCCAGGGACCCAGGTGTAGGTCAAAGATGCGCAGCTCACGGAGCTGGGGTTCCTGCTGCAGCAGCATGCGGACCACATGTTCCCCCAGGAAGCCACAGCCACCTGTGACCAGGTACACCAGCTTCTGGGCTTGTGCAGAGTCTGCCATGCCTGGCTGGGGAAAGAGACACTGGCGCGCCTGGGTTGTCAGCCACCAACTGCCCCAGCACCAGCGGCCCCGTGACTCCTAGGAGGGGCCCCTGGCTGAGTGGCCTGGAGCAGGGACCCAGGGGCCAGAGCTGTTTCTGGAGGCTGTAGCTGTCGGTGCAGTGGCCAGGCTACCTGCCCTCTGACCCTGCCGGCTGCAGTAACCGAGATAAGGGGGAGGGCTTGGCGTGCAGGAAGGGGTCAGGGTTTGAGGTGGAGGGAGAGGTTCTGAGACAGAAAACCAAGGGTGGTTGGCAGGGAGCTGGGGAGGCAGGGTAGAGGAAGGTGAAAAGTGCCGGGACTGGGGGAAGGGACCCCCGGGCCCTGGCATCACCACTGCCTACCTGCAGCCACGGTCCCAGGCCGCCCAAACCGGCTATCGGAGGCCATCTTCTACAGGCTCCTGGGCCAGCGACACACCGTCCCCTTCCGCTTGCTCCTCCTCCCTCCCGGCCCATTCCAGCAACAGAGACCAGCCCAGCCTCCACCTCTCCGCCCCCCACACTCTTGCCACAGGGCACCCTCTGGTGGCTGCTCTGGGCTGCACTGGCATCTGGTTCCAGCAAAACTTGGGCAAGGGGGGTGGGGGAGCCAGAGCCTGCCGGGTGGGTGCTGAGTAGGGGTTTCAGCCACGGAATGGAGCAGGCAGGGTGACCTCACTCCCAGTGCATGGTATCAACCTTTCCCTCTTGCTGGATTTCCCAGGAGGCCAGAAGCCCAGCAGCAGCTGTGGTTCTGGGAAGGGAAGGGAGGCCTGACCTTGGCCCCACTCTGGCTGGCCTTGGCGGGGGATTTCTGGATGGCTCTTGCAGCCTGTCTGCTGGCCCAGAATGATAGTGGCTGAGTCTGCAGGTCTGGGATCTTGCCCGAAAGCCCCTCTACCCACCCCAAACGTCAGGCCACCTATTTCCCCGTCTTTACCTGCCCCACCCTCTGTCCTCAACCCCCATCCCACCCTGCTCTTCCCCAAAGATACTGACAAAGCACTTTTGTACAATAAAGTTTAATCACAATTATAAAAATGTGGCGTTGGGTTCGCGCTATTAACATATGTACAGTCCAGCCCAACAGGAAGGGCCCGCCCCCCACCATCCTGGCCCGGCAAAGCCGGAGCTTCCAGACACCAGGGTGGGAGGGTGACCCACAGGGTCTGGCAGGAACAGAAGACGAGGCAGGGTTCCAGGCACAGAGTCCCCAGGACAGGGGGCGCAGGGCCCCCTCCAGGGGGAGAACATGGCCACTGCCCCTAGAGACCCCTAAACTGGGGAGGGGTGCACGCAGGGCACAGAGGGGAAGTCCCCATTAACACAAAGCAAGGGGGCTATGCAGCCCCACAAAGAACAGGATCTGTACAGGCCGGCACCCCAGGTTTCCACAGGAAACAGCTGCTGGCAGCTACAAAACATTTACAGCTTCTTCTCCGCAAAGAAAAAAAATCGGGCTGGGTGGGCAGGGGCAAGAAGGGAAGCGCAAGTTGCCTCAAGGGACTGAGGCTCCCTCACTAGGCTCGGGGCCCCCCAACCCCACATTTGGAGATGGGGCATGTGGGCCCTGCTGAGCCCACTAAGGCTGGGTGGGCTGGGAACTCAGGGCACCAAGGGGAATAAATAGGGGTGAGGGCACCAGTCCTGCCCCACCTCAGTTGAGGGAGCCGCGGCAGCTCTCGGTGCCGCACAGACAAGGGATCTTGTTGTCCTCCAGAGGGAACTTGTAGTCATAGGTGATCTCCTCATCCACGCCGATGGGCTGCTTGGAGTAGATCACGATCTTCTTCTGGGACTCGATGGTGATCACCTTGGCATAGCAGTTGGGCTATAGGAAGAGGGCAGCGTGAGTCACAGCCGCCCCCTCGGCTCCTGCCCCGTCCGCTCCCCCCCACCCGGCCCCCTGCGCACCGTGCAGCAGTGGTTGATGAACCTCGCCAGGTTGCCACACTTGGTGGCATCGATGATGGTGTCGTGGTCCACCCGGAACAGGTAGCTGCTGCCAATGCCCTCTTGCACGTAGCGCTTCTCCCGCATGTCGGCCACCATCTAATAGAGGACAGGGTGCGATGGTCAGGGGGCTTCCCATCAGCTTCCTGCCGGGCTAGGCCTGACCCCACCGGCCCCTGTGATGGGGGGTCCGGACAGTCTCCCAGCTGCCACCCGGGAGCCTCAGTGGCCTGTCCTGGATCCACAGCTCTCCCTCTGGCACCCGCTATCCCAAGGCGCTGACTCCTGACTTTGCTTCCAGGACCCCCACCTCCCAATACCTTTGGCTGCCGTTATGACAAAGTCACCCACAGGACCCCAGGGCAGTCTGCACTGGCCACTGGGCGGGAGAAGCAGTCACTGTCTCCTCCTGGAGTGTCTGCCTGGCCCACGGGAGAGCCCCCAGACTCCTGGGGACTGGCTCGGCTCCTGAGATGACAGTGGCCGTTTCACAGACTGACTCCTACTCATCCCTTCTCCCAGGACCCTCTCTCCGAAACAGGCGCCCACGGCTGCTGCTGTCCACGCCAGGGCCCACATTCTCGGGTGAGAAGGAGTACCTCATTTCCCAGAAAACAGGACGATAAAAAACAGCACACTCCCCTTGGGTGAACAAACTCTCTTCCAGGGCTTCAACTGCCAGCTAAGTGGGGGAAACTCCTCGCAAACTTCCATCTCCAGCCAAATCCACCTCAGTGGAACTGCTGGGCGACACCCGGTAGATGTCCCCCGGTCACTGCAACTTCACATGTCCTGACAGGAGCTCATCTTGACCACCCATCTGCTCCTCCTCGCTCCCTATCTCACTGGCAGCCCTACCTACTCCCAGCTGCTAAAGGCAGCACCGAGAAACCATCTCGCCTCGGCCCTCGCCCTCATTCCCCAGAACCAACTCGTTGCCTGGTCCTGCCAGCTACCTCGGACCCACAGACTCCTGCTACCTTGGACCCACTGCCTAGTCCAAGCCACCCCAGCCTTCAGCCGGGATCTCTGCAACAGCCCCACCCCGCCGTCTCAGCCTCCAGTTCTCTCGGCACGCCGCAGTCAGATGGAGCTTACTAACCTCCAAAGTCCTCCCCTGCTTAACGCTTCACAGCAACTTTTCTCCTCTCACCAGCGGTCCAAACTCATTAACATGGCTCCCAAGCTCCGTGGTGTCCGGCCTCCACCGGCCCCCTCCAGCCTCACGTTGCTGCCACTGGCCCTAGTTTTTCCAAGTGGCCATACTGACCTCTTTGCCCTAAGACCATCCTGCCTCCAGGCCTTCGCATGTGCCGTCCTACAGTGGAGAGCACCCTTCCCCTCGCCCGGGCCTGGGAGTTGCTCGGCATCCTTCAGCCCCTGGTTTAAACATCGCTGTGCTCCCACCTCCCCGGCCTCCCTGAACACCGCCTTTCATATCAACCCAACACCATCCTTACGTTTCCTGTTGGATCATTAACATCTAGTTTACTAGTACCTATTACTAGTTGTTGAAGGAAGGAGGGGAAAAAAAAGAAAAGCAGGTTTCACTGGCTAAGTCTCAGAGCCAGGAGGGACCCCGAGGACCGGGTGGTTCTCACGTTGGCATCCCAGGCTGCCGTCAGGTCAGGGGCTGGGCATGGGGCCTCACCTGGCGGATGTTCTGACCCACGTATTCGATGACCATCTCGTCAGCTGCGATGGGTTCCATGGCAAAGAGCCCCCACTCATGGATCCGGCTCCGGCCGAATCGGAGCTTCTTCTTCCGGAACTAGAGGGCGGAAGGCAGACTGTGCTGCTGGACGTCCCCCTCAACCTAGCTGCTGCTCGCCTCTCCTAAGACCTCCGGGGCAGGAGGGTGTTCTAGTCACTCGCCGCCAGCCCACCCCTAAGGGGCTCCACGATGCTGTCTTCCAGTGGCGCCCCTTCCCTCCTCAGTCCCCACTCCTCACCTTGAGCTGGTTTAACTTCAGCAGGTCGCTGTCCACGATGGCAGAGGTGCCAATGGCACTCAGGAGCCGCCGCTGCTCAGAACGGCGCTCCGAAAGCACACGGTTAGTCCCCTGTGAGGTGCAGGCCAGGGAGGAGGTAAGTGACAGGAGAACTAACGGGAAGAAGATGCCACCAGTGGGCAGGTACCAGGGCAGAGCCTCACCTGAGTGTCCGCTCCTTCCAGCTGCCGGGCCGAGACGGGGCACACGTCCAGGTACCTATCCTTCTCCTTCTTGCTGATGGGGTAGTAGCCTTCGCTGCGGGCCGAGCCTGTCTGGTGCTCGCGGGGCCCATCCTGGGGCCGCCGCTTGCGTTTTGGAGTGCTCAGGTTGGTGAGTGCGGGGTGTTAAGGAAGAGAACGGGGTCCTCACCAGCCAGATCCCTGGGGCTCCGCTCCTCTCTCCCCCGCAGTCCCAGCCCGAGGAAAGGGCGACTGACCTTAGCTGGAGGTCCCGAGCATACTCAGTGTGAGGACAGAGAGATGGAGAGAAATAAGTCTCAGACCCCACCTTTCCTGCCACAAAATCTCTGGGAGGCAGAAAAGAGGCACGAAACAGAGAGCAATGGTGGCTTGGTAGCCAGGGGAGAAATAAATACCCAAGCTGAACGTGGCAGAGAACTGGACAGGGAAGGAGGCCAATGCAGACCCTAGGAACAATCTCAGGAGGACAGTGCCTGGCTGAGCGACCGCAGGGAAGCCCCCCCCGCCCCCCCGGGCCTGCCTCCCTGTCCTGAGAAGGCCAGCCTCCGGGGCTCAGGATATTGGTGTGATGGACCCAGTGGGTGTCGTTAAGCCAATCAGCCCCACTAGTCTGCTGCAGCAGCCGCTCGTATGTGAGCCGCAGGTAGCCCATGTCCTCCAAGTCCAGGCCCGAGTTCCAAATGTCATACAGGATGGTCATCTGCTCAAACTCGCTGCGGGGCTCGAAGGTGGGGGGGGGCGGGGGCGGGGGGGGCGGGGGCGGCCGCCGGCGCCGCGTGTGGGAGCGGAGGCTGCGCCGCCGGGTGGCCCCCTCGCCGCCACTGCTGCTGCTGCTGCTGCTCTCCGATGACTCCTCCTCCTCCTCCTCCTCCTCCTCCTCCTCCTCCTCCTCCCCATGCTCTTGCCGCCGCTGCTGCTGCTGCTTTGGCTCCTCGGCCTCAGCCACCACCACCTCAGGGGCCTCCAGGACCTCGTCTGCCGGGGAGCTGAAGAGGGCCGCAGGGGCAGGAACTGGCTCCAGGGGCCGAGGGGCCGGCGTGGAGGGCGGCGGCTTGACGGCCAGGGCGTAGTTGTGCTCCAGGAGGATGTGGCTGAGCAGGGGGCCCGGGCGGTCCGCCTCGTCCAACGTCTCGGTGGCCTCTGAGTCGTCGCCAGTGGGCAGGGCGGGCAGCCCGCGTCGGGCTGGGGTCAGAGCCAGGTCGGCCAGCACGGCCAGGTCCACTTCTGTCCCTGGCTCAGCCTCTTCTTCCTCGGTGGAGCGGCATCGGCCTCCAGCCCGGCTCCGGCCTCCTCGGGACACCTCCTCGGGCCAGCTCTTGACCAGAGACGCGTGGTCCAGGGGCAGGTTGCGAATGGTCCGCTCCACGGCCCGGGGGACTTTGCGGGAGGCGGGGCCGGGAGACTTGACCTGCGGTGGGGCAGCGGGGGGAGGCTCTGGGGCCGGCACCTCCTCCACCGCAGAGAAGGAGACGGTTTTCCGGCGTTTCTTGGGTGGGGGCAGGAGGGGGATGGGAGAAGAGGGGCGCTCGTCGGGGCGGGGGGCGGGGGCCGGGGGCCCAGCCGGTGGCTCTGGGGTTGGCTGGGGCACACTGGGGGGCGGCTCCTCCGTGGGA
>NC_041227.1:67806719-67810535 GCF_002837175.3 Physeter macrocephalus
ACCCCCATCCCACCCTGCTCTTCCCCAAAGATACTGACAAAGCACTTTTGTACAATAAAGTTTAATCACAATTATAAAAATGTGGCGTTGGGTTCGCGCTATTAACATATGTACAGTCCAGCCCAACAGGAAGGGCCCGCCCCCCACCATCCTGGCCCGGCAAAGCCGGAGCTTCCAGACACCAGGGTGGGAGGGTGACCCACAGGGTCTGGCAGGAACAGAAGACGAGGCAGGGTTCCAGGCACAGAGTCCCCAGGACAGGGGGCGCAGGGCCCCCTCCAGGGGGAGAACATGGCCACTGCCCCTAGAGACCCCTAAACTGGGGAGGGGTGCACGCAGGGCACAGAGGGGAAGTCCCCATTAACACAAAGCAAGGGGGCTATGCAGCCCCACAAAGAACAGGATCTGTACAGGCCGGCACCCCAGGTTTCCACAGGAAACAGCTGCTGGCAGCTACAAAACATTTACAGCTTCTTCTCCGCAAAGAAAAAAAATCGGGCTGGGTGGGCAGGGGCAAGAAGGGAAGCGCAAGTTGCCTCAAGGGACTGAGGCTCCCTCACTAGGCTCGGGGCCCCCCAACCCCACATTTGGAGATGGGGCATGTGGGCCCTGCTGAGCCCACTAAGGCTGGGTGGGCTGGGAACTCAGGGCACCAAGGGGAATAAATAGGGGTGAGGGCACCAGTCCTGCCCCACCTCAGTTGAGGGAGCCGCGGCAGCTCTCGGTGCCGCACAGACAAGGGATCTTGTTGTCCTCCAGAGGGAACTTGTAGTCATAGGTGATCTCCTCATCCACGCCGATGGGCTGCTTGGAGTAGATCACGATCTTCTTCTGGGACTCGATGGTGATCACCTTGGCATAGCAGTTGGGCTATAGGAAGAGGGCAGCGTGAGTCACAGCCGCCCCCTCGGCTCCTGCCCCGTCCGCTCCCCCCCACCCGGCCCCCTGCGCACCGTGCAGCAGTGGTTGATGAACCTCGCCAGGTTGCCACACTTGGTGGCATCGATGATGGTGTCGTGGTCCACCCGGAACAGGTAGCTGCTGCCAATGCCCTCTTGCACGTAGCGCTTCTCCCGCATGTCGGCCACCATCTAATAGAGGACAGGGTGCGATGGTCAGGGGGCTTCCCATCAGCTTCCTGCCGGGCTAGGCCTGACCCCACCGGCCCCTGTGATGGGGGGTCCGGACAGTCTCCCAGCTGCCACCCGGGAGCCTCAGTGGCCTGTCCTGGATCCACAGCTCTCCCTCTGGCACCCGCTATCCCAAGGCGCTGACTCCTGACTTTGCTTCCAGGACCCCCACCTCCCAATACCTTTGGCTGCCGTTATGACAAAGTCACCCACAGGACCCCAGGGCAGTCTGCACTGGCCACTGGGCGGGAGAAGCAGTCACTGTCTCCTCCTGGAGTGTCTGCCTGGCCCACGGGAGAGCCCCCAGACTCCTGGGGACTGGCTCGGCTCCTGAGATGACAGTGGCCGTTTCACAGACTGACTCCTACTCATCCCTTCTCCCAGGACCCTCTCTCCGAAACAGGCGCCCACGGCTGCTGCTGTCCACGCCAGGGCCCACATTCTCGGGTGAGAAGGAGTACCTCATTTCCCAGAAAACAGGACGATAAAAAACAGCACACTCCCCTTGGGTGAACAAACTCTCTTCCAGGGCTTCAACTGCCAGCTAAGTGGGGGAAACTCCTCGCAAACTTCCATCTCCAGCCAAATCCACCTCAGTGGAACTGCTGGGCGACACCCGGTAGATGTCCCCCGGTCACTGCAACTTCACATGTCCTGACAGGAGCTCATCTTGACCACCCATCTGCTCCTCCTCGCTCCCTATCTCACTGGCAGCCCTACCTACTCCCAGCTGCTAAAGGCAGCACCGAGAAACCATCTCGCCTCGGCCCTCGCCCTCATTCCCCAGAACCAACTCGTTGCCTGGTCCTGCCAGCTACCTCGGACCCACAGACTCCTGCTACCTTGGACCCACTGCCTAGTCCAAGCCACCCCAGCCTTCAGCCGGGATCTCTGCAACAGCCCCACCCCGCCGTCTCAGCCTCCAGTTCTCTCGGCACGCCGCAGTCAGATGGAGCTTACTAACCTCCAAAGTCCTCCCCTGCTTAACGCTTCACAGCAACTTTTCTCCTCTCACCAGCGGTCCAAACTCATTAACATGGCTCCCAAGCTCCGTGGTGTCCGGCCTCCACCGGCCCCCTCCAGCCTCACGTTGCTGCCACTGGCCCTAGTTTTTCCAAGTGGCCATACTGACCTCTTTGCCCTAAGACCATCCTGCCTCCAGGCCTTCGCATGTGCCGTCCTACAGTGGAGAGCACCCTTCCCCTCGCCCGGGCCTGGGAGTTGCTCGGCATCCTTCAGCCCCTGGTTTAAACATCGCTGTGCTCCCACCTCCCCGGCCTCCCTGAACACCGCCTTTCATATCAACCCAACACCATCCTTACGTTTCCTGTTGGATCATTAACATCTAGTTTACTAGTACCTATTACTAGTTGTTGAAGGAAGGAGGGGAAAAAAAAGAAAAGCAGGTTTCACTGGCTAAGTCTCAGAGCCAGGAGGGACCCCGAGGACCGGGTGGTTCTCACGTTGGCATCCCAGGCTGCCGTCAGGTCAGGGGCTGGGCATGGGGCCTCACCTGGCGGATGTTCTGACCCACGTATTCGATGACCATCTCGTCAGCTGCGATGGGTTCCATGGCAAAGAGCCCCCACTCATGGATCCGGCTCCGGCCGAATCGGAGCTTCTTCTTCCGGAACTAGAGGGCGGAAGGCAGACTGTGCTGCTGGACGTCCCCCTCAACCTAGCTGCTGCTCGCCTCTCCTAAGACCTCCGGGGCAGGAGGGTGTTCTAGTCACTCGCCGCCAGCCCACCCCTAAGGGGCTCCACGATGCTGTCTTCCAGTGGCGCCCCTTCCCTCCTCAGTCCCCACTCCTCACCTTGAGCTGGTTTAACTTCAGCAGGTCGCTGTCCACGATGGCAGAGGTGCCAATGGCACTCAGGAGCCGCCGCTGCTCAGAACGGCGCTCCGAAAGCACACGGTTAGTCCCCTGTGAGGTGCAGGCCAGGGAGGAGGTAAGTGACAGGAGAACTAACGGGAAGAAGATGCCACCAGTGGGCAGGTACCAGGGCAGAGCCTCACCTGAGTGTCCGCTCCTTCCAGCTGCCGGGCCGAGACGGGGCACACGTCCAGGTACCTATCCTTCTCCTTCTTGCTGATGGGGTAGTAGCCTTCGCTGCGGGCCGAGCCTGTCTGGTGCTCGCGGGGCCCATCCTGGGGCCGCCGCTTGCGTTTTGGAGTGCTCAGGTTGGTGAGTGCGGGGTGTTAAGGAAGAGAACGGGGTCCTCACCAGCCAGATCCCTGGGGCTCCGCTCCTCTCTCCCCCGCAGTCCCAGCCCGAGGAAAGGGCGACTGACCTTAGCTGGAGGTCCCGAGCATACTCAGTGTGAGGACAGAGAGATGGAGAGAAATAAGTCTCAGACCCCACCTTTCCTGCCACAAAATCTCTGGGAGGCAGAAAAGAGGCACGAAACAGAGAGCAATGGTGGCTTGGTAGCCAGGGGAGAAATAAATACCCAAGCTGAACGTGGCAGAGAACTGGACAGGGAAGGAGGCCAATGCAGACCCTAGGAACAATCTCAGGAGGACAGTGCCTGGCTGAGCGACCGCAGGGAAGCCCCCCCCGCCCCCCCGGGCCTGCCTCCCTGTCCTGAGAAGGCCAGCCTCCGGGGCTCAGGATATTGGTGTGATGGACCCAGTGGGTGTCGTTAAGCCAATCAGCCCCACTAGTCTGCTGCAGCAGCCGCTCGT
>NC_041227.1:67811035-67836205 GCF_002837175.3 Physeter macrocephalus
TCTGAGGGATTTGAGGGCAGGATCCTGACAGTGTCTGCTACACTCCCCAAATAGAATGTAAGGTCCATGAGGGCAGGAGCTTCATGTGTTTTGCTTATTTCTAGATCTTCGAGGCCTGGCACATAATAGTTGCTTAATACATAGTATTTTGATGACTAAATGAATGAGTGAAGAATTCATGGATTCAATTGCAAGGGTCTAGCAAGAGACTAAGCAGGGGCTTCCCTGGTGGCGCAGTGGTTGACAGTCCGCCTGCCGATGCAGGGGACACGGGTTCGTGCCCCAGTCCGGGAGGATCCCGCATGCCTCGGAGCGTCTGGGCCCGTGAACCACGGCGGCTGAGCCTGCGCGTCCGGAGCCTGTGCTCCGCAGCGGGAGAGCCCACAGGGGGGAGAGGCCCTCGTACCGCAAAAAAAAAAAAAAAAAAAAAAAAAAAAAAAATAGAGACTAAGCAAACTACAGTAGTAGATAACTGTGGAAGCTAAACGCTTCAGGTAAACGAGCCTCATTTTGTATGGAAAAGGGAAAGTGATAGTAGTTAAGAGAAACTTGAGAACAATTCAGTTTAGCAAAATCATGGAATTCAAATGAAATGACACGAAATCACTGGGTCCTTAATAATGCCACCGAGCAGCTGGATACTCAGCTTTGGAGACCCCCTCTGGTTTTGTTCTGTGATATGATACATTGACTATTGCTTGAGTTGGGATCTCTATTAATTTGTAGCCCAAAGCATCCCAACAGATATAAACTCTGTTGTAAAAACTTGGTATATAATTACATGACTTTTATGTGCCTCAGTTTCTTCATCTGCAAGATGGGGATAATAATATCTTCGTAGTATTTCTATGAAGATTAGATGAGTTAACACATGCAGAGCACTTAGAGCTGTGCCTGGCACAGGGCAAATGCTCATACAATGTCAATTGTTGTTAGTGTTTTATTATTATTACTTTAAGATATAATATGTTATTATACTGTGCATTAACTATTTGTTCTAAGTTCTTACAATATTCAATTTTCAAAATTAGGCATTTTTAGTTGTATTTTTGATATTTTCTATTTTTCACCTTAATGTAGCATGATCAGAGAATA
Source organism: Physeter macrocephalus (assembly GCF_002837175.3). NCBI lineage: Eukaryota > Metazoa > Chordata > Mammalia > Artiodactyla > Physeteridae > Physeter > Physeter macrocephalus. Next base: position 67,812,131 of record NC_041227.1, read on the forward strand.
TGGCATGTATAATTTCTGCCTTTGTTTTTTTTTTTGCCATGCCTCGAGGCTTGTGGGATTTTAGTTCCCCAACCAGGGATTGAACCCAGGCCATGGCGGTGAAAGCACCAAGTCCTAACCACTGACTGGACCACCAGGGAATTCCCCATTTCTGCCCTCATGTGGCATAAAATTGGAATGGTTTTCGCAAAATGTACTTTAGTGCTTAAAAAACTATATCCTATTTCTGAAAGTTAATCTTCCACATATATCTATTAATGCTACTTTATCAGTTGTTTTGTTCAGATCCATCACTTAAATCCTATATCTAGAACTGAATCTGAATTTGTTCCCCATTTCTACTTTCTGATGTTTCCAAGATCCACCTCTCCCTCCTGTGTTCTAACTGGACATGATTCCAGACTTTTCTCAAATTCCAGTTTGTTTCTAGACTCAGTGCTTTACCTCTGAGACCTTTCTACTCTCTACCCTCAAAATAACCTTCATTATAAAGATTCTGGAAAAAGACACCCAGTCCATGGCTTTTCTATCCCCACTGATGGGCCCCCTTTTAAACCCCACTTCCTCTTGCTCTGTCTGTGAGCAGGAAGTGTCTGAAACCAGATGTTCCTCTTTTCTGGACACTGTCAAATCCAGCCTCCTTCCCTCCCCTGACCATGGCCTTGACACTCAGCTGTTGGCCACATGGTTGCTCCAGTTTTCTGTTGCAATGGTTCTTACACTTTTCTATCAGCAGAGTAATTTTTTGAGAGTAAAAACCTCTATGGAACCACCTACTATAGCTTACCTAGGCTTCGTTGGCATATTTATGACCAGGAAAAGGAGTTTTTCAATGTGAACTAAGGAGCTGGGAGCGAGACCCGTCCTGCAATAATGTCTTTGGTTCGTCTCTCCACTATTTCCTTCTTTGCTCCCCAGACCAGTGGAAGTCATTTTTTGTCTTGCCCAGAGCTGAACTTTCCGTTACTTATTTATTCAATTGGTATTTGCTAAGCTCCTTTAACATGGCATGTACCATGCTCAGTCCTGGGAATATAAATTTGGGTAATTCAAAATCGTTGCCTTCACAGACTCACAGATATAGAGAACAAACTAGTGGTTACCAGTGGGGAGAAGGGGGAGGGACGATATAAGGGTAGGGGAGTGGGAGGTACAAACTATTGGGTGTAAGATAGGCTCTCAGGATGAATTGTACAACACAGGGAGTATAGCCAGCATTTTGTAGTGACTGTAAATGGAGTGTAACCTTTAAAGATTGTATAAAAAATAAAAATTTAAAAACTGCCTTCAATAAACAATAGTGGAAAAAATAACCTCTTAAACACTTAATGAGATCCCAATGTGAGGACTCTTAATAGAGCTGTATGGAAGACAGCCTGGGTCTGAGTAGGAAAATCAAAGCAGGCAGGAGTTTCTAAGGATGACAAAGAGAAGCAGAAGAAAGGCATTCTAGACATGTTCCATGGCAGGTTGAACTAGTTCTCTAAAGCTTCATAAGAAATGACCCCAGGTTTAGTGGCTTAAAATAACAATAATCATTGTTGGTGGAAATGCAAAATGGTACAGTCATTTCGTAAGACAGTTAGGCAATTTCTTACAAAACTAAACATACTCTTACTGCATTAATCCAGCAACCATGCACCTTGGTGTTCACCCAAAGGACCTGAAAACTTACGTCCACACAAAACCCTGCACATGGATATTTACAGCAGTTTTATTCATAATTGCCAAAACTTGGAAGCAACCAAAATATTTTTCAGGAGGTGAATGGATAAATAAACTGTGGTACCTCCAGACAACGGAATGTTATTCAGCACGAGCAAGAAATGAGCTATCAAACCATGAAAAGACATGAAGAAACCTTAAATTCATATTATTCAGTGAAAGAAGCCAGTCTGAAAAGGCTGCATACTGTATCATTCCAACTATATGACATTCTGGAAAAGGTAAAACTATGGAGACAGTAAAAATGTCACTGGTGGAGGATGTCGATGATTGGGGAGGCTATGCATATATGGGGGTAGGAGGTATATGGGAAATCTTCATACCTTCCCCTCAATAGTTCTTTTCCACCAGGGTCTCTCTACAGGGTAGCTTGAGTGTCCTCACAGCATGGTGGGTGGCTTCCTCCAGCCTCCAGAGAGAGAACCATCCAAGGGAGCAAGACAGAAGCTGAAATGCCTTGGGAGCCACACACCTTCACTTCTGCTCTATTCTCTTGGTCACACAGGTCAGCCATGATTCAGCGTGGAAGGGGGGCTACACAAGGGTATGAATACTAGAATAGGAAGATTGTTAGGGGCCATCTTGGATGTCGGCTACCATACAGGGCACGCTAAGTGTAACTGATATATTGTGCTTGGGCTATAAATGATTAGAAATGAATCAAAGGTATTTATGGACTAAATTGTCAGGGCCTAATGAGTTTGACTTTTAACTGTTGGTGATAAGAAATTATTGAAAGGTTTTTAAGAAGGCACCTAGAAGTTTGAACTCTCTCTTCTTATCCATATTATATGGCAAGAGCTTTCCAATATGTCCAAATAAACCCCCTGATGTTCTCTGCTTTTTCTTTGGGCTGTTTGATACCTCATGTAGATTTACACACACTCTGTCTTTCAGTTTTGTGTTGGACTGCCTTTTAGAAACTGTCTGTGTCATATATCTACTTGGATATTCTTCCACTTTGTAAAACGAAATCTCTGAATCAGTTGGGAGACTTTGGGTTGCAAATGAAAAATTCAACTCAAAATGACTTAAGCAATGAAAAGAATTCACTGACTCATACAGCTGGAAAGTCCAGAGGTAGAGAGGATTTCAGCTGTGGTTTGATCCAGAGTTTCACATTTTCCAGAGGGATCTGGCTCTATTTCTGTGATGTGTTGGTCCATCCTCAGGAGGACTTTCTCCACAATAGCAAAAATGGCTCCAGTGAGTCCAAGTTTTATATTACACTGGAAAGAGCAAAAGCATCTTTTTCCTCAGATCCACTTTGATTGGTCTGGTTTACATCACATGCCCATACTTAAACCCATCACTGAAGTCAAGGGTCTGGAATACACAAATTGGCTTAGTTTAGTGCACATGCTCCACCCTCAGAGCTGGGGGTGAAGTCAGTTTTCCCCAAATGACATAGTCCTTCAAATGGGAATTGAAAGTTGCTGAGAAGAGGGAAATTGGACGCAGGGAGGAAACCGCAAGTGTTCAACACAAAATCAAAATTGTGATGTTGTTCATCTAAACAACAGTCACTGAGCCCCAGTCAAAGATAATATTGGGCCCTGGGATAGAGCCATGAATTTGACACAATCCCAGCTCTCAAGTGAAGCAGAGTCTATTATTCCCTGAGAACATAAACTCTCTGAGGGTGGAGATTTTCTTCCTTTCTTGTTCACATGTATATCTTTAGAGCCCAGAGCAGCACGTGGCACATAATAGGCATTCAGTAAATATCTGTTGAATGAATAGTCTGGGGGAAAGATAGATGTATATGTAATTCACCATACAATATAAGGTCCATTTCTGGCTCTAGGGACTTCGAGAGGATGGGGCTGTGATCTACCGTCTTACTCTTCCTGCTTTCCTGTTCCCTCTTCTGACTGTAGCTCCTCCAGGGTGAGAGACTGGGAGGAAAGAATTGGAGAGAGAACAGAGGGCTCCTCATGTGCCTGGCTGCCTGTCGGCTGTCGGAGGTGCCCCTAATCTCACTCGTGTGCGGCTGGGTCCATCTCCTGCTCATGGTCCTCAGGATCTGAGGTTCAAGGTGTTCCTGGGGGTGATATCTAGCTTTACCATGGCCCCCTTCTCTGCTGAGGAGCCCCTTGGAGGGGGTAATGCCCGCCTTCCTTGGCCTCTCCAGGCCTACCCATTCTCTAACCCTCGTTCCTTCATTTAGAACCACTAAGTCCCCGTTTCTCCCTGTTTCTTGATCTTATTTAAGCCACACAAAACTTTTCTGGAGGAAAGCTCTTATACATGCAGCCTTTCTTTGAACCCCAAGGCCTGTAAAGCCCTGAATATGGAGGCCCTGAAGCTGGATGTGACAATAATGATACAGCATCAGATCAAGGATCAAGGTTACTTTGTCAAACTGGAGACGTTTCATCAGAGGATGTTTAGTGTCACGGCAATGATAATGTGGCAGAGAGAGCTAGTTGTCTCCTAGTATCTGTCTTCCTCTTTTTTCTTTACTAATTCAACTCCAAATTTTAGCCAGGCACATGGCTACTTAGAATAAAGACTATGTTTCCCAGGCTTCTTTGCCGCTGTGTGTGGCCATGTGACTAAGTTCTGGCCAATGAGATGGGAGTGGAAATGATATGTGTAACTTTTGGGTCACACTCTTAAAGGAAAGAGTCACATCCACATTCTTTATTTTTCCTGCCACCTGGAGGGTGGACATGGCGGTGGGCCATCTTTGATGGGCTGGATGAGAACAGTACCTTGGGATGACAGAGCAACTTGCTAGAAGGAGTCGGGCTTTCCAACAGTGTGGAGCCTCTCTACCTCCCTGGACTGTCAGCAAGACAGTCTGGCTTAAGCCTCTAAGATTTTGGGTCCTATGACAGCAGTTGAACCTCACCCTCGACTAACACAAATTACCATTTCTTGGGCACATCCTATATGCCAGCCACTGTGCTAAGCTTTTCCACATACATTATTTAATTTAATCCTTACAAGTTTATGATTGTTGTTAAGTAGTGCATCAGTTAGGGCATTCTGGGCAAAAATAACAGAAACAGACTCTAGCTAACAAGTAAAAAGTGGAATTTACTGGAAGGAAATAGAGTGGCTTAAAGAATGGAAGAAAGGGTTGAAAGACACAGAGAGGACGGAAACCATGGCTTTGGAGGTCCTGCCAAGAGAGAAATAAACCAAATATTAGTTTTCTACCCTTGCATCTCTGTGCTCAAAATTCCAATTAAATGTAGAGTCCACTTTGCCTAGCTTTGGGCAAGAGCCTACTCATTTAGTTAAGAAAAGGTAAGGCACCTTAACTTACCTTGATTTATTGTCTCACCAGGACTGTATACAATGGTGGTTAGGTAGTTGGCCAACAGGAAATTGACTGTTATTAGTAAAAGAAGGGGGAAATGAATGCTGAGTGGCCTGAAAACAACCAGCGTCCACTATTGTTAAGTAACATGATTTCTAATTATATTATAAGGAAATGAGGCTCAGAGAAGTGAGTTAGTTAACTTGCCCAAAGTCATACAGCTAGAAGAAAGCAGAGCTAGTAACTGAACCAAGGTCAACTGCCATACTCTTAACCATGATGCCATGTGGCTTCCAGTGATTGACTCTGACCAAGTACCTTTATGTTTCACTTTCCACAGAGCACTTCTGTGCCCAGTTGGCTTTCTGCTGACTGATGCTGCTTTGAAGAGGGTATAAAGATGGATCTGATAGGATCCCTTTTCCCTGTTGATTCTTGGACCTATTTGGCCACAAACTGGGGGCACGCTTTAACTTCAAGTTTAAAAAACTTGAAGTTGGGATTGTTGGAAAATGACGGACACCTGGCTGTCACTCCTACACCCTGCTTCACCCTCCACGCCGCCCACAGGTTGCAAGTGGTACAGACAGCGATCAGTGGGCCTCTGGGGTATGAACACCTTCCTCTCTTCTTGTGCTTCGGGAAGAACAAACCCCTAATTGCCTGGATCCTTTAAATCCACCCACTTCTCACATAGTAATCGTGAGAAGAACTGCTGTAATCCCTGCAGGGTTGATTACCTGCAAGGGATAGAGACCTGCCTGAATTTCTGCCAGGAAATGGGGGCTTGGTGTGAAGATACATGGGGCTCAGGTGTGAGGATGTGTGTTCTGGGGGACTAAGCACCCCCAGAACCAGGCTGCTCTTCACCCCTCTCTCAGAGGCTGTGCCGCTCCCTCACACCTCTGCTCCTCTCTGTGAGTAGACTCCAATTCCCTTTTTGTTACCTCTACTCCTTCGAAATTTAGTTTGCCCAAGGCATCACTTCTGCATTCTGGAAGGGGGGAGGGGGCAAGAGGGAACATCGACCGACGGTCAAGGAGGGGCGGTGTCAGCCCTCTGTCCATCAAGGCTTTCCTTTACATCTCATTGATCAGAATGGGGTCACATGACCACTCCTCGCTGTGAGACAGGTTGGGAAAACCTGTAACCAGCTTTTCCAGTCCCTGTTGGAGAGACAGACAGAAGAGTGAGTGGAGGTGGAAGTCAGACCAACCTGCCCGGGAGTGTGGAGACACAAATTTATAAAATGGCTTGAAACTATAAAGCTTTCTGCAAACCTTGGCTTCAAAATAGAATGCATGTAGTGCCACCCATTCGGAGAGTCATTTGGCAGCGAGCAGGAAGGGTCCCAAAGTGTGCCTCATCTTGGCCCCAGTCATTTCATCTTAAAAATTCTATCCGGGCACTTCCCTGGTGGCCCAGTGGGTAAGACTCTGCGCTCCTGATGCAGGGGACCCAGGTTCGATCCCTGGTGGGGGAACTAGATCCCACATGCATGCATGCTGCAACTCAGAGTCCGTATGCCACAACTAAGGGTCCACATGCTGCCAAAAAGATCCTGTGTGCCGCAACGAAGAGCCTGTGTGCCGCAACTAAGACCCAGCACGGCCAAAAGAAATATAAAATGTTTTAAAACATTATATCTGAAGAAAAGAATTGCAAAGAGCCGTGTGTAGAAAGTTGTTCAATGCAGTATTGCCTAAAATAGTCAAACACTAAAATTTCTCAACTTAATGGAACATTTTATACCATTAGAATAAGCCCTGTAGAGCTTGCGATGAACGCACACACACTACTATATATAAGATAGATAACCAACAGGAACCTACTGTATAGCACAGGGAACTCTAGTAATATTCCGTGATAACCTACCTATATGAGAAAAGAATCTAAAAAAAGAATGAATATATGTATATGTATAACTGAATCACTTTGCTGTACACCTGAAACTAACACAACATTGTAAATCAACTATACCCTAATAAAATTAAAAAAATAAAGTCTTGGAAAGCTACATGAAGTATTTGTGCTAAAACATTATATGACAAAACCATAGTACAGAATCAAACCTATCCTATCATGACGTTTGTAAATAGTATCTGTGCAGAAAAGCTGATATATTATGGTAGTGGGACTCTGTGTTGTTTTTTCTTGTTTTCTTTAGTGTTGTCATAATGCTGTTTGCATAGTTCATACAATTGGGAGAAAGAAATACAATTACAGTGGCTTCCTAGGCCTGCCCCAACTTCTTAGGGGTTGAACAGTCAGATATCTTAGGACACATCAGACTCACGCTCCAGAAGAACCTGCCTTGTGGGGTTGGGGAGAGGCGGTTGCCCTTTTACATTTGCGTCTACCCCTCTCACCCCAGAAGCAAAATAATCTGCTCAAAAGAGCTTCTGGTTCTTCTCTTCCCCTGACAGAAGCACAACTTCCTTCCTGTCCTATTCCGGGAATTAGTAGTTTTCTCCTCTATTCTGCTCAGGTCAGGTCCTGAGCTACTTCTGCTTTCAAGGATGGGAAGCAGGAGGAAGTATTTCAGGGTGGTGGCAGTGCACGTCTGACCCTGCCCTGCGAGTGACCTCTGGCCAACCATGTTCTTAGTGTGATTGTGGTGGAAACGCCCAAGATGCCCATCCAGCCTGTGGTAGGAATTTTTCTCTGACCTGCCTGACGCTTGGCTCCCTGCTTGGACAACTGAGGGAGCAGGTAGAAAAGTCTAGAATGCTTCCAACTGAGTGACAGGCAACTCTGATGCCAATATGCCATTTATGTGTCATTGGGGCCATGCCAGCCATATCATGGTCGGCCCAAGACACAGTGGGTCAAATAATTATAGCTAATGTTGACTGAATATTCACTACGTGCACTCTGACATCTATTATCTCATTTAATCATCACAACAACCCCAAGTGGTGAGTACTATTATTACCATCATTTCCCAGTGAGGACAATGGGGTCCAGAGAGTAACTTGCTCAAGGTCCCAGGCTTATAGAGCTAGGATTTTAACCCCCCAAGTCTGGCCCCAGGCATCAAAGGCTTAACCAGATTGTTGAGGATGACATTCAAGTGGAACTTTCCTTGGCAATTCAGTGTAATGGAAAACCAATATTTTGTTGTTGGTACTTTCCAGAACCTTCTTAGGAGGGTCGATCCTGTGAGACAATTGCCTTTGCATGTGGTATGTCAGGCAAATTGGAGGGGTTTAGACCGAGGTAAGTTGTCTGGCTAGGTGAGGCAAAAGAGATTTGGAGAGATGGGTCTGAGAGATTGTGTTGGGGAGAGAGGAGCCTTGATCCTGGGTGCTGCACGGGGCAACAGGAGATGGAGACCCTGCTACCTTCTTTCTCTTGAGAGCAAAGCCAGAAAAGTTTGGGAAAAGAAACACGGCAGAGAGGATTTGTAAGGCTGAGCATGGAGAGTCATTTGATAGCAAACCCGCTTGTTTGAAGAAGGTGGGGGAGTGACCCGTGCAAAGATCTGGGGGAAAAATACTCCAATCAGAGGGAAGAGCCGATGTGCTGGCCTTGAAGAACTGCAAGGAGGCCAGTGTGGCTGGAGTGGGGGGAGCAAGGGCTCAAAGAGAAGGAGATGAGCTCAGAGAGGCAAGGGTGGAGGCTGGGACGACAGATCACGCAGGGCATGGTAGGTTATGGAAGGACTGGCTTGGACTCTCAGCGAGGTGAGGAGACTTTGTAAGCTTTTGAGCAGAGGAATAATATATGCCTTGTGTTTCGTAAGGCTCCCTCTGGCTACGGTGTTGAAAACTGACTTTGTGTTGTTGGGGGGAAATAGAGAAGCAGTGGGGCACAGACAAGGTCTAAGGCTCCATTCCAGGTGGGACAATGGTGGCTTCCACAATTTTGGTAACAGCGGAGTTGGCAAGGAGGGGTCATATTTTTGGACATATTTGAAGGTAGAGCCGTAGGATTCCTTATGACTTTCAGTCTGAGTGACTGGAAGTGTTACTGACCAGGGTTTTTGGCCTTCACCAATCAACTGAAATTGCGAAGAGGCCAGTGAGGAACTTCAGGCAAGTCTGTACTGGGGTTCCTGCCGCTGTAGGAGGGGGCAAAAACAAGTAACAGGTTTCCTTGCTCGCTTCCCGAGGGGGGCGGGGATGAGCCAGCTCCTTATACGGGGCGAGAGTAGGGGTGTGTCCAGGGGTCGGGCTGGAGGCGTGGCTTAGGCGGTTTGCCCACCCCTTAGGTGGTGTTGAGTGCAGGGGGCATGCGCAGTACCCTGTTTTAGCTCCCTTTTCTTCAGAAGTAGCAGTTGCGTTTGTGGTTTTTTTTGGTCTTTTTGTATATTTTGTCCAGAATTTGCCCCAACTGCGCATGCATGCAGTTATAGTCCCTTACAGTTTCCTTGTATTTTGTTGCTCAAGGAGACATTTGTCCGGGTGCAAGCATGACAGCCGTGCAGCAAAGAGTCCCAGGCCCCAGCCTGTCTCACAAGGACACTACTGCCACTGATTGAAAATGGGGGAATAGCGCTGCTATGGTGCCCCCAGCCACCTGGCACTACCACATGGGCCATACAGGCAAAGGCTTGAACCACAGCTCATCTGAGTTTCAGCAGAACGTCTGTGATCTTCCTGGAACAGAGGATGAGAAGCTGCTCTGGGGCCACCCCCTGCTCACCCCCTACGTCCCTTAGGAGGGTCTCAGGAGTCATGACTCATGTCCCAGGTTCTGACTATGTATGAGGCTTTCTGCCTCACCCACCGCCCCCTGCCCCACAACAGAGCTCCAGATTAAAACTGCTTTGTCTCTTAGTCTAGGATATAGCCTCCCTTTTTTTTGGTATCGTCCTTTTTGATGCGTAGGACGACCATGGAAGGATTGCTTTTGCTGTCTATGTCTATTGGTTTTGCTATGTTTTGCTACCCTGCCCTCTTTCCAGAATTCTCTCTCTGAGGGAGGGGCGGGGGGGATCTCTCTTATGAACCAGGCGCTCTTCTGTGCACTGGAAATAGAGTGATGAGCAAGACAGACAAGAATCTCTGCTCTCTGGAGCTTATAGACTCTAGCTGGGGAGTCAGACAAAGATAAACTAAATAAATATGTAATATAATTTCATGTAATATTGAGTGCTATGAAAAAATATCTGAGTATCTGTAGCAGACACTGCAATTGCTCCATTCACGTCCCATCAGTGTTTATCATTCTCACGCAAGCTGGCCAGGTTTCCAGCTGCCAGTACCTGCCTGCCTGAGGGCTCTCTCTGGCTCCTGGAGCCTTCTCTGCCTGGGTGCAGGGCAAATTGGATGCACCAGAGAAGTAAGGCTTTCCCGGAGAGCAGCCCTCCACTGATAGCTGATGTGAGCTGTGGATAAAAATCTAGCCCCCTCTCCTCTCAGGTTGATAACTCTGAGGCATGTTCTACCCTGGATTTCAGAGTTCCTCAGTGTATCGAGCTCCGATCATACACAGCAGTAACTTGTTTCATCTCACAGCTTTTATGGGCTCACTTCCTCACCAGTGTGTCCTGGATTACCTCTCAAATAAATTACTTCCCCTTGTCTCAGTGTTCATGTACAGGGGAACCCAAGCTAAGCTTTCATCAAGAGTAGGGGTAGGGGATGGATGGGAGCTTATAGCTAGGTGCCCACCTGTGGTTACCTGGTCAGGTGCACACCGTAGGGTGGGTCATTAAGAAAGGCTCCGGGGGTTGGACAATCTTTCTGAGATACTGCCTATGCCTTTAAAGTGGGCCCTTGGCCACTGCTAAGGGCACAGAGGGGCCGTGATATCTGAGCAACTTCCTGTGGCGATCAGAGTGTGAAAGTTTCTTTATCAAAAATAAACCCAGCTTATTTATTTATTTATTTTTGCATTCAGTCATTTTTTTAAAAAAATTATTTATTTATTTATTTGGTTGCGCCGGGTCTTAGTTGCAGCACGTGGGCTCCTGAGTTGTGGCATGCCAACTCTTAGTTGCAGCATGCATGTGGGATCTAGTTCCCTGACCAGGGATCGAACCCAGGCCCCCTCCATTGGGAGTGCAGAGTCTTAAGCACTGTGCCACCAGGGAAGTCCCGCCAGCTTATTTATTAAAATATGTCCCCACACCCTGGTTGGTAGCTTCTCATCCTGATCCAGTGGTCTTATTTCTTTTTCCTCAGCCTCCTTTCCTGCTAACGAGAATGGGCCCTTTGTTGTTAAATGACTTATTGGTGTTTTTCTTTTCTTTCTGATTATAAACGTCACTCTTTTTTTTTTTGTACAAAAAATTTAAGTACGCAAATATATATAGAAGAAAATTAAAATCACCCTGTGGCAGATTGAAGTTGATCACAAATTCTTTGACACACCTCCCACTGAGAGGTGAGACCTTTGTCCCCCTCTCTTAGAATGTGGTCAAGTTCTGTGACTGCTTGACCACTAGAATATAGTGGAAGTGACTCTGTGACAGTTTCCAGATCAACACCTTAAGAGACTGGGAACTTTCAATTCTTATCTCTTGGAATACTTGCTCCTGAAGTCTAACCACTATGCTGTGAGTAGCCCAAGCCACATAGAGAGGCTACATGGAGGTCCTCCAGCTGACAGCTCCAGCCGAGCTCCTGGCCTGCTGATGGCACCAACTTCCAGCCATGGGAGTGATCTGTTTTGCAAGTCCAGCCGAGCTGAGCCTTCAAGGACTCCAGCCCCGGTCACGATCTGACTGTAGCCATCTGAGATTCCCTAGTGAGAACTGCTGAGGCTAGACAATCCACAGCACCGTGACACAATGAGAAGTTGCTGTTTTAGGCTTGTGGTTGCCAAGGGAGAGGGGATATGGGGGAGGGATGAACTGGGAACTTGAGATTAGCAGATGCAAACTATTCTGTATATGTATAACTGAATTACTTTGTTGTACACCAGAAACGAACACACATTGTAAATCAACTACACTTCAATAAAATAAATTTTTTAAAAAGTCGCCGTTTTATTTGGAGTAGTTTGCTCTGCAGCAATAGAGTAGAACAGACCCATTGTCCTATGGTCCAGCGACAACCACTATTAACATTTTGGTTTTCCTACACACACATATTTTTAAACAGGTAATTTTAAAACAAAATGTTCAGAATTTTAATGGAATTTTTTTCAGAGCGCACACATTTCTTTGCTCTGGTTATGAAGAAAGCAGAACTAAGGGCAAGAGAAAATATGTTGGAGAGAGAATGAGAAATGATTGGCTTGAGGATCACATTAGCAGACACAAGTATGGTTTGGTGTTCTATGTAATTTCACGAAGATATGCTCCTGTGTCTTTGAAAACAGCTTGTGCAGGCATCTTTGACTGTACTTCTCAGATATTTCTTAGGATAAATTCTTGGAAGTGAAAATTCCAGGGCAAAAGAGTTTGAGGCTTTTTTTTTTTTTGGCTGCATTGTGTCTTCGTTGCTGCGCGCGGGCTTTCTCTGGTTGCAGCGAGCGAGGGCTACTCTTCCTTGCGGTGCGCGGGCTTCTCATTGCGGTGGCTTCTCTTGTTGCGGAGCACGGGCTCTAGCCCACGGGCTTCAGTAGTTGTGGCGTGCGGGCTTAGTGGCTCCTCAGCATGAGGGATCTTCCTGGACCAAGGCTCAAACCCGTGTCGCCTTCATTGTCAGGCGGCTTCTTAACCACTGCGCCACCAGCGAAGTCCTGAGGCTGTTATTTTTTTTTTTTTTTTTTTAAAGCAAAATAATATTAAAAAAGCACCGTGTAGAGGACTTCCCTGGTGGTGCAGTGGTTAAGAATGCGCCTGACAATGCAGGCAACACGGGTTCGAGTCCTGGCCCAGGAAGATCCCACATACTGCGGAGCCACTAAGCCCGGCGCCACAGCTACTGAAGTCTGCGCGCCTAGAGCCCGTGCTCCGCAACAAGAGAAGCCACCGCACTGAGAAGCCTGCGCGCCGCAACGAAGACCCAACGCAGCCAAAAATAAATACATAAAAAAATAAACTTATATTTAAAAAAAGCACCGGGTTTCTCTGTACCTGAGTTGACCTTACTCGTGACCACACAGGAGGATAGCTCTGGCTGACAGGTATTCCTGCTTCCCTGGGCAGGAGGGAGGGACATTTTGCAGAGGGTGCTTTCAGGGAGACACGTTCTGGGAGGCAGGTCATAAGTCTGTGCTTTGCTGTTCATAATGTTTCTAGAAGCAGGTGGGCAAACAAAGCCACCTACGGGTTAGCGACCCTGATGGTTTGGGCTGGGAGGCTGGGTAGAGGGGGCAGGTCTGGCAGGGCTGTGTGCTCACTGAGCCTCCGTCCTCTTCCTTTGAGTCTCTGACAGACTTCTGCCTCCCACTTCCCTTTTTCTGTCCTTGGCTTTGGTGGTTTCCTTGAGGTGGCTCAGTGGTGCCTGCAGCCTCACAGCTCCTGCTCTCTCCAGCTATGACTCACAGAGTCCTTCTACTAACAGGTGCGCCAGGAGTTGGGGGGCCCTCAGGGTGAGGGGGAGGGGAGTTTTTGGGTTTGTGAGTTTGTGGAGAGAAAGGGTACGGAATATTTAGGAGTTAGGCTGGGAGAGACAAAGGGCATTGGGGGAAGGTTAAGGGATTCAAGAAGCAGAGTAGAGCTAGACTGAGATGGGATGAGCAGAGAAGCTTGGATAAATGACTCAATTCATGGACTAGGCAAGGGGGTTTGGCTGGTCCCTCCTTCACAGAGGAGGAAACTGAGGCCCCGAGAGGTGAAATGACACGTCTAAGTGTGCACAGCAGGTCTTGGCTTCTCTTCTTGGAATGTTTCTTCTTGGATTCCACCTCACCTCTTCCTATTGGTCTCTTTTCCAAGGACGCAGGTGTAAATGTTTGTTGAATGACTGATCAAAATGATTCAAGTTTTTTCCCTTTGTGTCTGTGTTTTGTGGACTAAGAGCCAGAGAAGGGAAAGAAATGCGTGAAAGTTGCATAGGAAGGAAATTACCTAACTGAGTCTTTAGGAACTTGATTGTTGGGCAAATCAGTGGGGTGGGAACACAGGGTGGGGCTCAGAGAGGGGTTGAATGCACCTGTTGATGGAAATAATCAATAAACAAGAAAAGAGTTTTCTTTGGGCCAAACTGAGGACTATAGCCCAGGAGACAGCCTCTCAGAGAACTCTGAGGAACTGCTCCGGAGAAGCATGGTTTTCAGCATAGTTCTATATCTTGTCAGAACAAAGAACATCAAACAAGTCAGGGATACATTCCTTCAAGGTTAAAAACAAAACAAAACAAACAACAGGTCAGCATGTACACAGCCAGTCAGTATGGCCTTAGCACCTGGGAGTCTTATCATCAAAGGAATGAATAGCAGCGCTGGCATCCCAGGAAGGGAGGCATTTAATCTTTATTTTAACGTGGACGTTCTTTACTTCTGGACAATGCACCCTTTTCTTTAATTAATAAAATAGTTGTACGATGTATGTTTGATAGGCTACACACAGGCTGTTTTAGTTAGCATAAAATTCAAGCTAAATCATGTATAAGCCAGAATGACTTCCCCATAGCTCAATATGTGAACATTTCTTCCATTACACCCTGTTGGTGGTTCTTAGGCCAGGAGTCAGCAAACTGTCCTCTGTGGGCATAAGATGAGGGCTCCACCATGTGTTTTTGTACAACCTGGAGCCATAGGTCCCAGATGAACATTTATAATCGATTCATGACAGGGAACACTAACTTTGAATCATTTTGAACACTAACTTTGAATGGCGTGCAATGTTATTTCTCCTAAAGAATTCCACTAGTCTCATCAGTAAATTTGTATTACAAAAAAAATTGTACTCAATTATTATATTTTGAATTTCCTTCATGAAAAATGCGTAGACATGCATTTCCTCTTTTCTTATATAGGTACATACATAATAGACTCCATTTGCCTCTTGGTCCACAAAGCCTAAAATATTTACTATCTTGCCCTTTATAGAAAAAGTGTGGCGACCTCTGCTCCAGGCTGGGACCTGGGAGGCACCCATGTCCATGCTGGGTTAGGGTGAATCCCAACGGGAAGATGCTTGGGGCAGGAGGGCAGGCTGCTTTCTTTTATTTAAAAAAAAATACATTTATTTATTTTATTTCTGGCTGCGTTGGGTCTTCGTTGCTGCGAGCTTTCTCTAGCTGCGGCCAGCGGGGGATACTCTTTGTTGTGGTGCGCAGGCTTCTCATTGCGGTGGCTTCTCTTGTTGTGGAGCATGGGCTCTAGGCACGCGGGCTCAGTAGTTGTGGCATGTGGGTTCTAGAGCGCAGGCTCAGTAGTTGTGGCGCACGGGCTTAGTTGCTCCACGGCATGTGGGATCTTCCTGGGCCAGGGCTCAAACCCGTGTCCCCTGCATTGGCAGGTGGATTCTTAACCACTGCGCCACCAGGGAAGTCCCCAGGCTGCTTTCTTAACTGTCTCCTTCTGTCCTCCTGACTCCCACCCCCCTTGTTTTCCCTCCAGCCTTGGCCTTATGTCACGGGTTCAACCTGGACACGGAAAAAGCAATCATCTTCCAAAACAATGCAAGGGGCTTCGGGCAGAGCGTGGTCCAGCTTGAGGGATCCTGGTAAGGGCCACAGGGGGACTCCCTGCCCACACACTTTCCCTCCAAGGCTTAACATACCTGAAAAAAAAAATCACAATTTCCTTGATTTGTTTTTTTCTTAATTTATCAGAGTTCTAAATTCAAAAGATACAAAAGAGTGTGATAGAAAGTCTCTTCCTCACTCCCTTCCCCCAATTCCCTCCCTAGCAGGGTCCCTGTTGAATGGCTTCTCATGTGTTCTTTCAGAGAGATTCTACAGTGCATAGACCTCCACATCATCCTGCACACAATTTGTAGCACACATTATACTCAAACTACAGCCTGCTGCCTATTTTTGTAAATACATTTTATTGACACTTGGCTACCCCTACTCCCCACTTGTCATTTATTATTATTATTTTTATTATTTTCCAATACTTAAAAAAATTTTACTGGAGTATAGTTGATGCACAATGTTGCTTTAGTTTCAGATGTACAGCAAAGTGATTCAATTATACATATACATATATTCATTCTTTTTCAGATTCTCTTCCCATATAGGTTATTACAGAATATTGAGTAGAGTTCCCTGTGCTATACAGTAGGTCCTTGTTGGTTATCTGTTTTATATAGAGCAGTGTGTGTGTGTTAATCCCAAACTCCTAATTTATCTCTCCCCCTCACATTTCCCCTTTGGTAACCATAAGTTTGTTTTTGAAATCTGTGAGTCTGTTTCTGTCTTGTAAATAAGTTCATTTACATCATTTTTCTCTGTGTGACTTACTTCACTTAGTATGATAATCTCTAGTCATTTAATTTTTAGGGCAGATTTGGAGCTATAGTAGCAGAACAGAGAGGCTGGGACAGAGCCTCTATGGCCTGCAAAGCCTAAAATATTTACTTTTACAGAAATAATATTTATGGAAATTATGTTACTTTTCTAGAAGAAAGTTTGCTGGCCTCTGCTCTATACTGTCCTTTGCATTTTTTTTTAATTAATAAAGCTTGCTGATTTTACCAAATAAATGAAAAAAGAACTTACTTGTTCTTTTTTTTTTTTTTTTTTTTGTGGTACGCGGGGCCCTCACTGTTTTTTGGTCTCGGGAAACATGGATTATTTATTTATTTTTGCGGTACGCGGGCCTCTCACTGTTGTTGGCTCTCCCGTTGCGGAGTACAGGCTCCGGACGCGCAGGCTCAGCGGCCATGGCTCACGGGCCTAGCCGCTCCACGGCATGTGGGATCTTCCCGGACCGGGGCAAGAACCCGTGTCCCCTGCATCGGCAGGCGGACTCTCAACCACTGCGCCACCAGGGAAGCCCCTTACTTGTTCTTTTTAATGCTTACATCATATTCCATTATTTGGAAGTACTGTAATTTACATTTATATTACATTTAAATCTCTTTTTAAAATTTATTTGTTTATTTAGGCTGCTCTGGGTCTTACTTGTGGCACATGGGATTTTCGTTGCAGCATGTTTAGTTGTGGCATGCAGGATCTTTAGTTGCAGTATGTGGGATCTAGTTCCCCTGCCAGGGATTGAACCCAGGCCCCCTGGATTGGGAGCGTGGAGTCTTACCCACTGGACCACCAGGGAAGTCCCAAAATCTCTTCTTAATGGACATTAGATTGTTTCCAAACTTTTGCTATATGAACAATGTTGGCATTTTGTACATGTGCAAGTATATTTTGGAAGTAAATTCCTAGAACTAGGATTGCTGGATCCAAGGGTACATGTGCATATGTAATTTTAATAGATTTTTCCAAATTACCCTCTACGAGGGTGGCAACAATTTGCACTCACACCAGAAGTTTATGCAAACACCTACTTCCCCACCCGCTTGCCAACCCAAAGTGTTAGCAAACTTATGATCTTTGTAAATTGAACAGGTGAGAAACGGTATCTCAATTTAGTTTTAAATTGCATTTCTTTTTAAAAAAAAAAATTATTTATTTATGGCCGCGTGGGGTCTTCTCATTGCGGTGGCCTCTCTTGCTATGGAGCACGGGCTCTAGGCGTGTGGGCTTCCGTAGCTGTGGCTCGAAGCCTCTAGAGCGTAGGCTCAGTAGTTGTGGTGCACGGGCTTAGTTGCTCCGCGGCATGTGGGATCTTCCCAGGTCGAACCCACGTCTCCTGCATTGGCAGGTGGATTCTTAACCACTGTACCACCAGGGAAGCCCTGCATTTCTTTTTTAAGGAGAGATTTACTTCCTTTTTTGTGAACATGTTTTTCTTATCTGTTGCCCAGTTTTCTCTTGGTTTGTTTCTTTTTCCTTACTGGTTTGTGGGAGCTCTGCCCATACTGAGGAAAGTAGTCTGGGGTATGAGTTGCTCATCTCCCTCCCCTGGTTTATCGTTTGTTTTCTGACTTTGCTTTTGGTAGTTGATCAGATACAGAAATTTATTTAAAATGACTGTGGAGTTGAATGTATTCACTTTAAAATGACCTCTGGGTATTATGTCACTCTTAGAGAGGCCCGTCTCTCTCCAAGATGAAACATTTTCCCATTTTTGGATTGTACATGGATTAACTCGTTTAATGCTGATAATAACCTTGAGGTAGGTACTGCTATTATCCATATTTTAGAGATGAGAAAATTGAAGCACAATAAGGTAATTAATTGACTTGCCCCAGGTCACACAGGAAGTAAGGGTGGGACTAAATTTTAATTTCAGGCAGTAAAACTCCAAGGCCTCTATTCCTGTCCTCTATGCAATATTGCATCCCTGCCTGAATGGCGAAGTGATTCCAAGTTGGGAAGGTAGACTGTCTACCTTCACTGTTTGGCCTTCAGGATTTGGAAATTCTTGAATTTACTGAAATGACCCCTGGGAATTCAAATGACTGGATTACGAGAATATTCACAATAAACAATCAGCGGTCAAAAAAATTCTCATGTTTTTCTTTGCTGAATCTTCCTCCTATTTCTGGGAGTTGGGGAATCCCTGTGAGGTTGGCTCCCCCACTTTTATTTTGGGTGGCGGGACTTCCATGGTCTCCTTCTCTCCCCAGATGTCCTAGCGTTCTCCTGTCCCTGTGGTGAGCTGTTCCCACCTCTCCCCCCAGGCTGGTGGTTGGAGCCCCCCAGGAGATAAAGGCTGCTGACCAGACGGGCGGCCTCTACCAGTGCGACTGCAGCGTGGGCAAGTGTGAACCCATCCCCCTGCAGGGTGAGTCATTGCCCCTCGCTGGGACCTAGGGCTAGGGTTCCACCTCTGCACACACCTGGACTTGCCAGACGTTGCCTTTGTCTTGGGATCTGTGATGGGGGCCCAGGGAGCCAGCTCCCTGGCCTCTGAGCTGTATGCAGGCACCCTTGGACACCCCTCTGTGTCCCTTTCCATGACCTACGTGCCTCCTTGAACCCCTCACACCTCCATGTCTCCCTGGTTGAGGTTCCTGTCCATCCCCTGTCCAGTTCTTATATAGTCCCGTCCATCCCCGAGGGTGACCATGTATATATCTGTCCCCTCAGTCCCCCCGGAGGCTGTGAACATGTCCCTGGGCCTGTCTCTGGCGTTCGCCACCAAACCTTTCCGGCTGCTGGTGAGTTGCCTTGGGTCATGGGAGTGTCCCAAGGGAAGGAGTTGGGGCCCTAAGACTGCTGGGGCTGGGGTCTTGTTGGGTGGAGGTGCTGGGGTGAAAGGACAGGAAGCAGGGACAGCCCCTCCCACCTGTCCCCTGCCCCCTAGGCATGTGGACCCACCGTGCACCAAATCTGCAAGGGGAACACCTATGTGAACGGCTTCTGCTTCCTGTTTGTATCCAATCTACTGCAGCAACCCAGAAGGCTCCCAGAGGCCCTCAGAGGTGGGTGCAGACGAGCAGCGTGAGACTGGAGGGAGCTGGCAGGACTGGGCTGAGGGGCTCATAGTCTGGGGGTTTATTTAAAAGTCTTGGTGCAGAGGCGTGAGGGAACTGGGTTCCAATGCAGAGAGGGGCTCTGGAGAGGTGCTAGGATCTTGCGCTTTGAGGAAAGTCCTGATATAGCCACCCATCTTTGTGAGACAATGTCTCAACCACTGTCCTTAGAGTTAGTGCCTGACCGTAGCCTTTGAGGCTCTAGCTGGTGTGGCCCCCGTCCACCTCTCCAGCTTCTTTCCCAACCCTTCTACCTTAGTCACTGTGCTCCAGCTGCCTTTCTTCTCCAAGAACCACACCAAGCTGTCCCTGCCTCAGGGGCTTTGTACTTACTATTCCTTCAGCCTGGCATGCTCTTTTCCCAGATCTCAGCTGACAACCTATTACTCTCATCTCAGCTCAAATGTTAACTCTTCAGAGAGACCTTCCCTGAGTGGCTCTTCTAATCATTTCCACCATCACTTCTTACCACATTGCCCTGCTTTGCCCTCTTCATACCTATATATCCATATTTTACTTATTTCTTAAATGTCCTTTCTTCTGGGATGTAGGCTCTGTGATAGCCAGAGATTTTGTTGAGCTTGTTCACTTGCTGCTTGACAAATTGCCTCTGAACTTAGCAGCCAAAAACAAGAAACATTAATTATCTTACAGTTTCTGTGAATCAGGAATCTGGACACAGCCTAGTTGGGTATCTTTGTCTCATGGTTTCTCATGAGCTTGAAGTTGTCAAACCAGGGGTGTGGTCTCATCTGAAGGCTTGACTAGGGGAAGATCCACATCCAAGCTCACTTATAAGAGGGTTGGACTGAGGGCCTCAGTCCACACTGGCTGCTGGCTCCTGCTTCCCTCACTTGCTTGTCCCATGGGCTTCCCCACAGAACAGCTCACAATATGGCAGCTGGCTGCCCTCAGGGTGAGTGAACAAGGCAGTGAGAGAGCAAGAGAGAGTAAGAACCTAAGATGGAAGTCACAGTCTTTTATAATCTAATCTCAGAAGAGTTCTGCCATATTGTATTATTTGGGAGTGTGTCAAAAAGTCCAGCTCACAGGGAGAATGTAGAGAGAAGGGAACCCTCCTACACTGTTGGTGGGAATGTAACTTGGTACAGCTACTATGGAGAACAGTATGGAGGTTCCTTAAAAAACTAAAAATAGAGCTACCATATGATTCAGCAATCCCACTTCTGGGCATGTATCTGGAAAAGACAAAAACCCTAATTCAAAAAGACACATGGACCCTAGTGTTCATAGCAGCACTATTTATAATAGCCAAGACATGCAAGCAACCTAAGTGTCCACCAACAGAAGAATGGATAAAGAAGATGTGATATATATATATATATGTACACACACACACACACACACACACACACATAAACAGAAACAACAGAATACTACTCAACCACAGAAAAGAATGAAATAATGTTATTTGCTGCAACATGGATGGACCTAGAGAATATCACACTAAGTGACGTAAGTCAGAGAAAGACAAATATTACATGGTATTACTTATATGTGGAATCTGAGAAACAATATAAATGAACCTATATGCAAAACAAAAACAGACTCACAGACATAGAAAACAAATTTATGGTTACCAAAAAGGAAAGGGAAGTGGGAGGGATAAATTAGGAGTCTGGGATTAACAGATACACACTATTACATATAAAATAGATAAGCAACAAGGAGTCACTGTATAACACAGCGGAAAACATTCAATATCTTGTAATAACCTAAAATGGAAAATAATCTGAAAAGTATACTTGAATCACTTTACTGTACACCTGAAACTAACACAATATTGTCAATCAACTATACTTCAGTAAAAATAAATAAATAAAAACTCCAGCTCACAATCAAGATGAGGAGATTACGCAAGGGTGTTACTATCAGGAGGTGAGACTCTTGGGGGCCATCTTGGTGGCTCCTTACCCTTGTTCCCCAAACATCTGTTGATTGAAAGAGAGTGAGTGAATGAATGTTTTTATCCAGCTGATTTCTTTCTTTTTTTTTTTTTTTGTGGCTGTGTTGGGTCTTCGTTGCTGCATGTGAGCTTTCTCTAGTCGCGGCGAGCGGGGGCTACTCTCGTTGCAGTGCGCGGGCTTCTCAGTGCCGTGGCTTCTCTTGCTGCAGAGCATGGGCTGTGGTTGTTGAAGCATGCAGGCTCAGTATCTGTGGCACGTGGGTTCCAGGGCGCACGGGCTTCAGTAGTTGTTGCACGCGGGCTCAGTAGTGGTGGCACATGAGCTTAGTTGCTCTGTGGCATGTGGGATCTTCCTGGACCAGGGCTCGAACCCGTGTCCCCTGCACTGGCCGGAGGATTCTTAACCACTGTGCCACCAGGGAAGTCCCATATCCAGCTGATTTCTGACACTGATTTCTTCAACTGCTTGGTCATCTTTTTGCTTGTTTCCAAGTTGCTTCTGGAACCAAGGGCAGATATGTCTTCCTTTTACAGTTTTTTTTTTTTTTTTCTCAAGCTCCTTTGTACTCCGCTCTCAACCAATAACCTTCCCTCCTCTTCACAGAATAAACCAAGGCTGCCAGGTGTAAACTCCCTCCACGTCCTCCTTCTCCTTGTCCAGACTTCCTCGATGGAACCACTCTTGGCAGCATCTCACTGGTTTTAGAGGAAGACCTGTCCTTTCCATGAGTAATTCTTCCATCTGGGCTTTTGAGGCTCTCTCGCATCACCAACTCTGAGGTTCACATCTTTAATCACTTGCTCTCTCCAGGAACCTAAATCCCGCCCCCTCCTTTGAATGTAAACCTGCTCATGCTACCCATAACTTAAAAACAATCAACCACTCAAACTGATAGCAATGAAAATAACCTTCCCGCCCCCGCCCCCATCTCCTCTCCATCTTCTGCCTTCTCTCCTTCCCTTCATCACCAACCCTCTTGGAAGGGATCTCTCTCCTTGCCTCCATTGCCCCCATGCTGTGATCCTTCGGCCTTTGACATCTGGCTCCTGCCCACCCATCATATAGACCTTGCTGTTGCCAGTGGCATCTGTGACCCTCTAAAGGCCAAATCTCTATTCTGTCCTCATGTTCTCTGACTTTTCCGATGTGACCTGCAGATCACCTCTTCCTTCCCCCAGCACCTTGGCTTCAGACATCTCTCCTCTCCTCTCTTCTCTTTCTCTTGCTTGTGCCCCTACTGAGGGCTTCTACGAAGCTCCAGCTCCAAGCTGTCTTCCTCTGCCTCCGCTGCCCACCTAAGGGCACCTGATTACAGCTTCTGTTCTTGCCCATGTGCTCTTCGTGTCTGACTGCATCCAATTTTGTGGCTTCAGCTCCCACCCCCACGTTTCTGTCTTCAGTCCTCACTCTTAAGCGTTCCAGACTCTTCTTTTTGAAAACATTTTCATTTCCTTAAAAATAGATAAAACATGCACTTGGTTCAAAGTTCAAAACGCACTAAGGGATATACTATAAAAACCTCTCTTTCTTGGGTCTCTGAGGCTCCTCTTTCCTTCCTGAGAGGCAGCTACTGTTACCAGCGTCTCACGGCTTCTTCTGGAGGTACTCCACGTATCAATATTTATTGACATAGGCGTCTGTACACTTCACTTTGTGCCACAAAAGGTAGCGTGCTCTACACACTGGATTGTACCTTGATTCTTCCCACTTAGTGTACCTTTGAGAGTTTCAAGAAAATTTCTGGCTTATCTTCCCTGTCTATTTTCTGTATAAATGTTAGTATCTGCTTGTCTATTTTTTAAAAAGCCAATACTTTTTCTGGGTAATTTTATCTTTTTTTTTCACTGATGATACAGTAAAATTGATCTTTTTTTCCCTTGTAGTGTACAATTCCATTAATTTTAAGATATGCTTAGACTTGTGTAAACAGCAACATGAACAGGATACGAAAGAATTCTTTTACCTCCTTCCTAAAAAATCCTTTGTGCTATCTCTTTCTACACTGGACCCTTGAAAAACGGCCAGTTTAAACTGCGCGGGTCCACCTATATGTGGATTTTTTTTTTCCCACTAAATTCGTGCTACAGTACTACCGGATCTGAGGTTGGTTGAACCCGCAGATGCAGAATTGTGGATATGGAATTGCGGATACGAAGGGCAGACTGTGAAGTTATACACGGATTTTTAACTGCATGGAGGGTGGGGGCCCCTCATCCTTGCGTTGCTCAGGGGTCAACTGTATTTAGAAAGGGACTAATTATAAAGGTGTGGCAGGGTCTAAAGAAGCTACAAGGGATGGTCCAGAAACCCAGGGTGAACAACAGTGGAGCTGTCGCCACCCTAGGCTGATGGGACAAGGAGAGGCAGAAGTCCCCAGAATCTGGAAGGACAGGGAGTCATGGGGAGTGGGCCTCCTTGAGAGGAGCACCGATCTGTTGAGGGACACGGTTGGCCCAAAGCAGCCTTGCAGGAAGGGAGCTGAGGGAAATACTCTGATCTCACCCTCTTCCCTCCCTCCAGTCTCCTGTTGAGGCTCCCATTTGGGCAAACACAGCTAGAAGCCAGAGGTTGAAAGAGCCCTGTTGACATGTCCCATGTGGGCTGAGCTCCGGGCAAAGTGGGGAATGGTAGAAAGTGGATTTGGGGCTGGGGCAGAAAGGGGGGTTGGAGGGAGGATATCCAGCATACGTTTATTCCATCTTTTTTTTTTTTTTTTTTTTTTTTTTTTTGCGGTACACGGGCCTCTCACCGTTGTGGCCTCTCCCGTTGCGGAGCACAGGCTCCGGACGCGCAGGCTCAGCGGCCATGGCTCACGGGCC
>NC_041227.1:67836361-67849209 GCF_002837175.3 Physeter macrocephalus
CGGCACGTGGGATCCTCCCGGACCGGGGCACGAACCCGCGTCCCCTGCATCGGCAGGCGGACTCCCAACCACTGCGCCACCAGGGAAGCCCCCAGCATACGTTTATATGCACTATTCCTTTTTTCCCCTGTAACTTATTTCTCCCTTTGTATTTCTGGCAAATTATTTCTTATTCTTCATGAGGTAGCTCTGATAGCACTGCTTTCCCTGACTGCCTTGAGCAGAATAAACCATATTTTTGCATACCACTCTGTCCCATGTTTTTATTTAGCTAGGCACATGGGTTGCATCTTGTTTACCTTTCATTCTCATTGCTCAGCAGAGAGCTGACATGCAAAAAATGAACACTGAGTCTCTTGTAATCAATTCCTTTTCCTTTTTCCCCAGGGTGCCCTCAGCAAGACAGTGACATTGCTTTTTTGATTGATGGCTCTGGTAGCATCAGCCCGACAGACTTTCAGAAGATGAAGAACTTTGTCTCAACTGTGATGAGTCAATTCCCAAAGTCCAAAACCTTGGTAAGGGTCAGTGGGTAGGTTAGGGAACAGCTTGCATAAGGCTGGCAAATACGTGGCAACCAGGCTGCCACGTTCCTGTCCTGCTTCTATTAGAGATGTTGCCAACTTGCCAGTTGATCATCGTTTTCCTTCATGATTTGCGTCCTTGCTCTGTCTGGATGTGGCCTCAGCCTTCCTCCAGCCCCCTGTAAAGCAGGCAGTTAATTGACAGGGGTTGGCCTGGGACATGAAACCCACATGTCATCTCTGGCTGAGCTCTAGTGCTGGGAGGTGGGAGCTGATGGCCGATCTCTGTCCTGGTGAGGGAGAAGGACTGGGGGCAGGGCAGAATTCGGAGGAACTTGGAGACTAGAGTGTTTCAAGATTTATGGAGAGCTTGCTGGGAGATGGTTAAGGGGCAGGAGGGACACCTTCTCCAGTGTAATACCAGGTGCCCGTTCCCAGTTCTCTTTGATGCAGTACTCTGAAGAATTTCAGACTCATTTCACCTTCAACGATTTCAAGAGAAACCCTTCCCCGGAATTTCTGGTGAGGCCAATAATGCAGCTGCTGGGGAGGACACACACGGCCACAGCGATCCGCAAAGTTGTGTAAGCTCTTCCCTCTTTGCTTAGGATGGAAAGATGAGGTTTTATTTTTTGTTGAGCTTTGCAGGAAGAGGGGAGTTGTTCAGACAGGGCTGGGGTAGAGGGTATTTCCGGTGGAGGGGTGAGTAAATGTGTGGAAGAGGGACTGTGCCTGGTATGTTCATGACATACAAGTCGTGGGTAAAGGTGAGATTAAGGGGGCGGGGAGGGAAGGGAAGGCTAGAGAGAGGCTAGAAAGATCAGTTGAGGCCAGGTCACCAAGGCAACTGAAAAGCCAGTGGATCCATTGAAGGTTTTAGCAGTGGGGAGACATACCCATATCTTGTTTTAGAAAGTTCACTCTGATCTCTGTGTGTGTGTGTGTGTGTGTGTGTGTGTGTGTGTGTCTGTGTGTGTGTGTGTGTGTCTGTGTGTGTGTCTGTGTCTGTGTAGAGGCATGGATGGGGATTGGGACAAAAGTGCAGGAAGGTACGCTGGAGAACCATTGCCTCACATCAGGAGACGTTTGATGAAGGCACAATTAAGCTTATTAATTTTTTTTTAATTTAGAAGGAATAATACTCAGTTAAAAAAAATCAATCTATGCCAAAGTATATAATGGCAATGAAGGCTTCCTTTCCCTCCACTCTTTCCCGTTCTCCTGCTGCCCTTCCAGATCTTGGGGCAGCTACATCTCAGTTTTTGTCCCAGGAGAACCCAAGTGCCTCCTAGACAGAGCCCAGTTGCATCTGTAACTGCTGATGTTCCTTCCCTAGCATCAAGCGTATCTCTGTCGGCTCGAATTTGACTTTTCCCTCCTCTACCCTGGACAGAAGAGAACTGTTTCACAGCAGAAATGGATCCCGGGAGAATGCCCATAAGATCTTGGTTGTCATCACAGATGGAGAAAAGTATGGCGATCCTTTGGACTACAAGGATGTCATCCCTGAAGCCGATAGAAAGGGGGTCATTCGCTACGTCATTGGGGTAGGAGATGTGGCTCTCCGGCCTGATGCTTCTGTAGAGGGTTCTACTTGGATACATCCTCCTTTGAATTTGCAAACATCAATAAAATCAAAGTGGGGCAAGGCTCATCTCTGCTAGCCCATGTGTTCACAATAGTGAACTATTGTCGCAATAATGCTATGTAACTAACTATCTCAACATTCAGTGGCTTAAAACAGTAAGTGAGTCTGTGCGTCAGCTGGGCAATTTTTCTGGTCCTAGCTGGACTCCCTCATGCATCTGTAATCAGCTGCAGGTTGGTTGGCAGCTCGGATGATCTTGGCTGGGCTCTCTCCATTTCTGAGGGTTGCCATCGATATCTGTTTGCCAGGCTGGAATGACCGGGGTAACTTGGCTCTTCTGTTCCCTGTGTCTCATCCTCCAGTGGGCTAGCCTGGGCATGTCCTCATGGTGAAGGCAGAGGAACAAAAGAGCAAGTGGAAACGTTGCAAGCACTTTTTCCAGCCTCCGTTTTTATCACATATGATAATGTCCGTGGGCTAAAGCAGTACACATGGCTGAGCCCAGAGACAATGAGCGGAACAGAATACTCTGCCAAGAGGAGGAGGGCAGAGCACAGCTTTGGGGAAAGGCCTTGGCTACAGGAAGGGGCAAAGGGTTGGGAACATCAGTGTCCTCAAACTACTACAGTATCTTGCATGACATAGAAAGAGGTATCATCACGGGTCTCTGGCTTGGCAAGTAGGAAACACCCTCATATGAGAGAAAGCGCCCCCTTGCTCTGAAGAGAGGTCAGCCCCATACCAGGAGGTATGACACAGCAAACGGAACAAAGGCTGGATTTCAGCCCCAATCTCTCCCTTGACAGAATGTAGAGTGTACAACCTGCTGTACCGTACCTGGCAGCTCTGTCCCAGGGGCCTTCTGGTGCATTGCTTCCTTGGACAGATATTGTTTCAGATTCTTTTCCTGCAGAATTTTCTTTGCTGGAGGAGAGTGCTACCCCCAGAAAGTGTCTGATTCGGCCTCTGGTTTTTGGTGACAGGTGGGAGCTGCCTTCTTCAGTGACAAATCTCTAAAAGAGCTCAATACCATCGCATCCAAGCCGCCTGGTGAGCACGTGTTCCAGGTGAACAACTTTGAAGCTCTGAAGACCATTCAGAACCAGCTTCAGGAAAAGATCTTTGCGATTGAGGGTGAGCTAAGGTTTTGTAGTCCTGGAGCAGCTCCAAAGGCAGCTCCTTATCCCAAAACACGTGCTTCCCTGTAGAAGCAAGAACCTCCCAGCCCTCGGTACCCTGAGTCTCAGCATCAGCTCCCTTCTTCTTTCTTTTGTCAGCAACTCTGGCCTCTCTTGCTCAATTACTTTGAAATGGAAGGATCTAGACTTTTCTCTCTAATTTTGCAATCTTGGCTATAGGCTGAAAAATTAGAGGGTAGGGGAGTCAAATCCCTCACAGTATTTTCCCCCAAATTTGGATGTGTTGCCAACATTTGTCTCTTTGGTTCACTGCTGTATCCCCAGTGCCTAGAATAATGCCTGGTACATAAAGGGTGCTCAATAAGTGTTTGTTGAATAAAAGAATTTAAAAGTTGGGGGAAGGTTCATATACAGTCTGGATTTATGGTTTCTCTTGAAAATTTGGAAGATTAGACACCTTTAGGACCATATTCCTGCTTGGCAAAAAGTAGTTGGAGCCAAATAACCACCATCCCTTTAAAAGGGGCATATGGCTAGATAAGCAACAAGCATATACATTGTAGCCATTATCTTTTTTTTTTTTTCCGATTTATTCATTTATTTTTTTTTGGCCATGCCATGAGGCGTGCGGATCTTAGTTCCCCGACCAGGGACTGAACCCGTACCCCCTGCAGTGGAAGTGCGGAGTCTTAACCACTGGACCACCAGGGAAGTCCCTGCACTATCTTGTAACAACCTATAATGGAGTATAACCTGCAAAAATACTGAATCACGATGCTGTACACCTGAAACTAACATTAATATTGTAAATTAACTATGCTTCAATAAAAAAAGGAAAGCATAACAGAGGACATGTAAGAAAAAGGGGGGTGCACATGGCTTCCATCTGAGCCTCCTTTTGTCTGGCCACCATAGCACTGAGTTTCCAACTCCTGTTCTAGGCTCCTCTACTTTCTTTAATGTAAACGTTCTTCTCCTCACAGGTACGCACACAGGAAGTACCAGCTCCTTTGAGTATGAGATGTCTCAGGAAGGCTTCAGTGCTGTCTTCACCTCCGTAAGTGGTCTTTTGTTTAATTGGGGTTGGGGGCAAGATGAAGAGGGAGAAGAGGTTCAAAGGTTTGGGGGCTCATCTCTGTGACAGGTGTTTGT
Organism: Physeter macrocephalus; assembly: GCF_002837175.3. Lineage (NCBI taxonomy): Eukaryota > Metazoa > Chordata > Mammalia > Artiodactyla > Physeteridae > Physeter > Physeter macrocephalus. Next base: position 67,840,765 of record NC_041227.1, read on the forward strand.
TGGGAGGCACCTCTTTGATGGGCAGCTGTGGTCCCTTCTCTCTTCCTTGTCAATCCTGTTCTTTTTTTAAAAAATTGAGATATAATGGACATATAACCTGATAATAGCCTCAGATGCACAACATAGTGATTTAGTATATGTATATAGCATTGCGAAATGATCACCACAATAAGTCTAGTTAACATCCATCACCTTACACAGTTACACAATTTTTTTTCTTGTGATGAGAACTTTAAGATTTATTCTCTTAGCAACTTTCAAACATACAATACACTATTATTAACTGTAGTCACCGTGCTGTACATTACACCACCAGGATTTATTTATTTTATGACTGGAAGTTTGTACTTTTTTTTTTTTAACATCTTTATTGGAGTATTGAGGCTGCTTCCCACTAGCTATCCACCCTACGTTTGGTAGTGTGTATATGTCCATGCCACTCTCTCACTTCGTCCCAGCTTACCCTGCCCTCTCCCCATGTCCTCAAGTCCATTCTCTACTTCTGCGTCTTTATTCCTGTCCTGCCCCTAGGTTCTTCATAACTTTTTTTTTAGATTCCATATATATGTGTTAGCATATGGTACTTGTTTTTCTCTTTCTGACTTACTTCACTCTGTATGACAGACTCTAGGTCCATCCACCTCACTACAGATAACTCAATTTTGTTTGAAGTTTGTACTTTTTGGCCACTTTCACCCATTTTGCACACCACCCACCGCTGCCTTTGGCAATCACAAATCTGTTCTCTGTATGTATAAGTTTGTTATTTTTAACTTCACATATAAGTAAGATCATGCAGTGTTTGACTTTCTCCAATTTATTTCACTCAGCATAATCCTCCAGGTCCATCCATGTTGTCACAAATGGCAGAATTTCCTTCTTTTTAATGGCTGAATAATATTCCATTGTGTACATATACACCACATTTTCTTTATTTGTTCCTCTGTTGATGAACACTTAGGTTGCCTCCATGTCTTGGTTATTGTAAAAAATGCTGCAATGATCACGGCGTTGCATATATCTTTTCAAGTTAGTGTTTTCATTTCTTTTGGATATTTACCCAGAAGTGTAATTGCTGGATCATACTGTAGTTTTATTTTTAAAGTTTTGAGGAACCCCCATACTCTTTTCCATAGTGGCTTCACCAATTAGTACAAGGGTTCCCTTTTCTACACATCCTTAACAACACTTATTTCTTCTCTTATGATGACAGGCATCTAACAGGTGTGAGGTGATACCTCATCGTAGTTTTGATTTGCATTTCCTTGATGATTAGTGATGTTGAGCACTTTTTTCATGCACCTCTTGGCCATCTGTATGTCTTCTTTGGAAAAATGTCTTTTCGGATCCTCTGCCCATTTAAAAATCAGGTTTTAAAACAAAATTTTGAGTTGTATGAGTTCTTTATATATTTTGGATATTAACCCCTTATTGGATATATGATTTGCAAATATTTTCTCCTGCTCTGTAGGTTACCTTTTCATTTTGTTGATTTCCTTTGCTATGTAGAAGCTTTTTAGTTGATGTAGTCCCACTGCTTATTTTGTTTTTGGTGTTAAATCTAAAAAATCATCGCCAAGACAAATGTCAAGGAGATTACTACCTATGTTTTCTTCTTGGAGTTTTATGGTTTCATGTCTTATGTTCAAGTCTTTAATCCATTTTGAATTGATTTTTGTGACTAGTGTAAGATAGTGGTCCAGTTTCATTCTTTTGCATGTGGCTGCCTAATTTTCCCAACACCATTTATTGAAGAGACTGTCCTTTCGCCATTGTATATTATTCTCTCCTTTGTAGTATATTGATTTACCATATATGCATGGGTTTACGTCAGGGGTCTCTGTTCTGTTCCATTGATCTACATGTCTGTTTTTATGCCAATACCATACTGTTTTGATAACTATAGTTTTGCAATATAGTTTGAAACCAGGAAGTGTGATGCCTCCAGCTTTGTTCTTTCTCAAAATTGCTTTGATTATTTGGGGTCTTTTGTGGTTCCATACAAATTTTAGGATTGTTTGTTCTATTTCGGTGAAAAAATGCCATTGGGATTTTTGATAGGGATAACACTGAAGCTCTAGATTTCTCAATCCTGTTCTACCTTCTTGCCCAGGATGGTCCCTTGTTGGGCGCTGTGGGGAGCTTTGACTGGGCTGGCGGAGCCTTTCTGCATACGTCAAAGGATAAAGTCACCTTCATCAACACAACCAGGGTAGATTCAGACATGAATGATGCTTACTTGGGTAAGTGGAGAGGGCAGGGTTACTTTAAGAAGGGGTCAGGATATGGCATAACTCAACTAGTTTAGATGTCCTTGGATCTTTCATAAGCTCTTGGGATAGGTTTAAAGACAGAAATTTCAAAGCTTCATTTTAATTATGTTAACGAAGAGGAATATATAGTGCAGGGTCCAATTACCCCAGGCTTCCAAGCATGGGGCTGCCCACTGCCCCTGCTCAAGGGATAGTCCTGTTGGAGGGGGCAGTGCTTTTCCTCTTAGTTCATCATCTTCAGGTTATGCTGCTGAAGCCATCTTGCAGAACCGGGTGCAAATCCTGCTTCTGGGGGCGCCTCGATATCAGCACATCGGCCTGGTGGTGATATTCAAAAAGAACGCAGGTGCTTGGGAGAAAAATGCTGAAATCAAGGGCAGCCAGGTGAGTGCAGAGTGTGTGGGTCATGGATGTGCCAACAGAGGCACCCTGGGGGCTGAGGGCTTCTGGGATGGGCATCATCAGATCCCAAGTGTGGCAGAGTTTTGTAAAGCAGAGGGCTTTAAGCTGGAGAGTCATGGGACCAACTTTGCATTTGAGAATGTTGTGTCCTCACTTTTCTAATAATGGTAAATAACAACACTTGACCTGTACAGAGCTCTCTACAAGTCTACCTGTACACAAAGCTGGCATTTGACCAGTCCATAACCAGTATAGCCATATTAGTTATTAAAATATTGAAATAATTCTATATCGGTCAACAAATAGCTGTTTCCTTGAGACATCCTTCCCCCCTGCACCTGCCATACACTCTGGCCCCTCCCCCCAATACTCTTTGAACTTCCCCATGATCCAGCAACTATGAAGTCAGACAGGGAAACTCAGGGGACCTCTAGGACCCACTCCAGGTAAGCCCATGGTTGGTGCCTGAGAAGTCCCAGGAGTTCAATATTTTGAATATCACCCCTGCAAAAGCTGTTTTGTAAAATCCTCAAAAAAAGTATCAGCAAACAGAATCCAGCAATCTATAAAAAGGATAGTACATCGTGACCAATTGTGGTTTATCCCAGGAATGATGCAGGGCTTGTTCAACAATGTTGCAGAAATGGACAAGCTGATTCTAAAGTTCATATGACAATGCAAGAGACCCAGAATAGCCAAAATAATCTTGAAAAAGAAGAACTAAGTTGGAAGAGTCACACTTCCCAATTTTGAAACTTACTACAAAGTTACAGTAATCAAGACAGGGTGGTACCAGCATAAGGATAGACCACTGGAATAGCACTGAGAGTCCAGAAATAAACCCATACATCTATGGTCAATTGATTTTCAAAAAAGGTGCTGGGTCAACTGGATGTCCACAGGCAAAAGAATAAATTTGGACCCTTACCTCACAATATGCAAAAATTAATTCAAAATAGATCAAAGACCTAAATGTAAGAACTAAAGCTATAAGCCTCTTAGAGGGATTCATAGGTGAATTTTTGTAACTTTAGATTTGGCAACGATTGTTTAGATATGACACCAGAAGCACAAGCAACCAAAGATAAAATAGATTAGTTGGACTTCATTAAATTAAAAACTTTTGAGCAGCAAAGGACACTATCAAGAAAATGAAAAGAATGGGAGAAACTATTTACAAATCAGATATCTGATAAAGGTCTAGTATTTAGAATATATAAAGAACTTTTACAATTCAACAATAAAAAGCCAACCTCATGTAAAAATGGGCAAAGGGGGCTTCCCTTGTGGCGCAGCGGTTGAGAGTCCGCCTGCCGATGCAGGGAATACGGGTTCGTGTCCCGGTCCGGGAAGATCCCACATGCCGCGGAGCGGCTGGGCCCGTGAGCCATGGCCACTGAGCCTGCGCGTCCGGAGCCTGTGCTAAGGGCCCGCGTACCACAAAAAAAAAAAAAAAAAAAAAAAAAAAAAAAAAAAAGGGCAAAGGATTTGAATAGATATTTCTCCAGATAAGATATAAAAATGACCAATAAGCACATGAAAAGATGTTCAACTTTATTCGTCATTAGGGAAATACAAGTCAAAACCACAATAGAGATACCACTAGAATGGCTATTTAAAGAAAAAAATGAAAAATAACACATGTCGGTGAGGATGTGGAGAAATTAGAACCCTCATACATTGCTGGTGGGAATGTAAAATAATACAGCCCTTATGGAACACAATTTGACAGTTCCTCAAGAAGTTTAATATAGATTTATCATATGACTCAGAAATTTCACTCCTAGGTATATACCCTTTTCCAAAATGAAAATAGTTGTTCAAACAAAAACTTATACGTGAATGTTCATAGCAGCATTATTCATAATAGTCAAAAGGTAGAAAGAACCTAAATGTTCATTAACTTATGAATAGATAAACAAAGTGGGGTATATCCATACAGTGGAATACTATTTAGCCATAAAAAGAGTGAAGTGTTGATACATGCTACAACATGGATAAACCTTGAAAAATTTATGCTACATGAAAATAGCCAGTCACAAAAGGACACATATTATATGATTTAATTCATCTGAAATGTCTAGAGTAGACAAACCCACAGTCAGAAAGTAGATTAGTGGTTGCCAGGGTATGGTGGGGGGTGGATTGGGAGTGACTTCTAACAGTTACAGGGCTTCTTACTGGGGTGAGGGTAATGTTTTGGAATTAGTGGTGATGGTTACATAACATTGTGAATATACTAGAACCCACTAAATTTTATACTTTAAAATGATGAATTTTATGTAATGTAAATTTTATCTCAATTTAAAAGAGCCATTCTGAAAAAAAAAATCAATGTAATTCATCATACAACAGACTAGAGAAGAAAAACGTAATAATCTCAACAGATACAGAGAAAGAATTTGACAAAATCCATTCTTTCATGATGTTTTCTTCTCAGCAAACTAGGAATTAAAGGGAACTTCCTCAACCTGAGAAAGAACATTTACAAAAAATCTACAGCTAGCATCATATTTAAAAGTAAAAGAGAATTTTTTTCTCCTAAAATTGGAAACAAGGCAGGAAAATCCACTCTTACCACTCCTATACAACATCATACTGGAAGACGTAGCTGGTGCAATAAGACAAGAAGAGAAAAGAAGAAAGAGCGTGTGGAGTGGAAAGGAAAAAATAATGCTGTCTCTATTTGGGGATGACATGATTGTTTGCATGGAAAATCCCAAAGAATCTACAAAAAGCTATATAACTTATTTCAGTGAGTTCTCAGGATACAGGATCAATATGTAAAAATCAGTTGTATTTCTATACTAACAATGAACAGTAGGAAATTTAAATTTAAAGAAAAAGGACCATTTATTAATACGATAGCACCAAAGACCATGAAATACTTAGGTATAAATCTAACAAAATGTGTACAACATCTTTATACTGAAAACTACAAAACACTAATGAGAGAAATCAAACCCCTAAATAAATGGAGAAATATACTGTGTTCATGGACTGGAAGAGTCAATATTGTTAAGATGTCACTTTTCCTCAAGTCGATCTATAGACTCAACACAATGCCAATCAAAATCCTATTTTATTTTGTAGAATTGACAAGCTAATTCTAAGATTTATATGGAAAATCAAAGAAAGTAGAATATCCAAAACAGTTTTGAAAAGGATATTATGTAAATACCATCAGGTATTTAGTGGAAGATTCATACACTATGTGATTTTAAGGCTTTTAATAAAGTTACAGTAAGCAGGACAGCGTGGCATTGACAAAAGGATAGACATGAACATCAGTAGAACAGAATAGGCCTGAAGTATAAGTCTGACACATATTGATTTTCAATAAAGGCACAAAGACAATTCAACGGAGAGTTCAATGGTGCTGGAACAATTGAACATCCATGGTAACGAAACAAAACAAAACAAAATCCTTACCCATATCTTGTCAATTCAACCATGTTAAGATTAATTTAAATCGATCATAGAGCTAAATGTAAAATCTAAAACTACTGGGCTTCCCTGGTGGTGCAGTGGTTGAGAGTCCGCCTGCCGATGCAGGGGACACGGGTTCGTGCCCCGGTCCGGGAAGATCCCACATGCCGCGGAGCGGCTAGGCCCGTGAGCCATGGCCGCTGAGCCTGCGCATCCGGAGCCTGTGCTCCGCAAAGGGAGAGGCCACAACAGTGAGAGGCCCGCGTACCGAAAAAAAAAAAAAAAAAGGAAATAAATTGGCAATATCAAGTTCTGGCAAGGATGTGTAGCAACTAAAACTCTCAGACATTGCTGTTGGAATGGAAAATGGCATGGCTGCTTTGGAAAACAGTTTTCAGTATCTTACAAAGTTCAACATGCAGTTGCCATAACACTCAGATATTTATCCAGGAGAAATAAAAATAGACGTTCACTGGAAAACCTGTATATGAATGTTTCTAGTAGCTCTATTCGTAACTGCCAAAAGTTAGAAACAACCTGAATATCCCTCAACCGGGGAACGGATAAACAAACTGTGGTACATCCATACAATGGAATACTAGTCAGAAATAAAAGTGAATGGATTACTGATACACACAAAAACTTGGATGAATCCTAAATGCTTACTCTAGTTGAAAGAAGCCAGGCCCAAAAGGCTACATACTGTATGGTTCCATTTATATAACATTCTGGAAAAGGCAAAACTATAGGGACAAAAAGCAGATCAGTGGTTGTCAGGGGCTGGTGACTGAGGGAAGAGGTTGATTACAGCATAAGGGAATAGTTTGTGGTTGATGAAACTGTTCTGAATCTTGACCATTGTGGCAGTTACATGAATTTATGTGTGTGTCAAAACTCATAAAACTCCACTAAAAAGTCTGAATTTTTTTAAATGGAAATTATACCCCAATAAACTTGACCTAAAAACAAAAAAATCCTGTTGACTTTAGGATGAAGCTTAAATGCCTTTACTGGACCATTGGGAGGCCTCCCTCAATGGTGTGTGGGGCAGAAATCAGACTGTAGTGAGTCATGTCTTGACGTCCTCTGCACTTTCCTTCCTAGAACTTGCCCCAGAAGTTTGAAATTTCCTTATACATCTCCCTTTTATCTGTTACTATTCCCCTCCATTCCACCCTGCTGCACCTGGAGCCTTGGAAGGCACTGTCTCCACTACCCAGCCTCACGCTTAGCAAATAAGCGTTGTTTGTTGAATGAAAGAATGACTAAATGGATGATTCCTATGGATGAATTCTACCTATTTACATTGAACGTATTTTGGTGTTTTTTTGAACATACTTTCAAAATTCTTTTAAAAGGTAGACATTATTTCTCAATATCATGCAAAAAAATTCCTGTGGAAATAGTTGTTTTTCATCTAAGCCAGCTGATTCCTTGTTAGCCAGACTGCCAAATTTGACTTACCTCCTTAAAGACTTGCAATATATTGAAAGGATATCCTGTCTGGTCTTCCAGGCTTTTCTGTCTGTATTTTCAAATCCAACTTCTTCGCTACCTTAATCATCTCCCTGGAACACCATTTGGGGTAGATCCTCACCCACTTCCTGTCAACTCTATCATATACTCACTCCTCTAACTGACAGTACATTCAAACAAGGGTTGATCATGAAACAGAGAGAGGATCACATCCGCTCCAAAGGGCTTTCCCCGGCAGGTATGATTTTTCTTCACAGGGAGAAAAATCCCCGTGCTCTGCTTTAGGTGGAAAGAGGTATGTGATCTTGGCCTTATCTCTTTCAGATCGGCTCCTACTTCGGGGCCTCCCTCAGCTCCGTGGACGTGGACAGAGATGGCAGCTCCGACCTGGTCCTCATCGGGGCCCCCCATTACTATGAGCAGAGCCAGGGGGGCCAGGTGTCCGTGTGCCCCTTTCCCCGGGGGGTGAGTGGCTGATGAGACCCGGGCTGGGTGGGGTCTGGGTGTGGAGGGGTCGCCTGGGGTGGGACCTGACGCTGTTTTCGTTCCGCAGAGGGCTAAGTGGCAGTGTGGTGTTGTCTTGAGAGGGGAGCAAGGCCACCTCTGGGCCCGCTTTGGGGCAGCTCTGACGGTGCTGGGGGATGTGAACGGGGACAGGCTGACGGATGTGGCCATCGGGGCCCCGGGAGAGCAGGAGAACCGGGGTGCTGTCTACCTGTTTCACGGAACCTCGGGACTGGGCCTCAGCCCCGCCCACAGCCAGGTGAGGCCGGGTCACTGTTTGTTTTTTTTTTTTTTTTTTGCGGTACGCGGGCCTCTCACTGCTGTGGCCTCTCCCGTTGCGGAGCGCAGGCTCCGGACGCGC
>NC_041227.1:67849518-67853996 GCF_002837175.3 Physeter macrocephalus
TCCGGACGCGCAGGCTCAGCGGCCATGGCTCACGGGCCCAGCCGCTCCGCGGCACGTGGGATCCTCCCGGACCGGGGCACGAACCCGTGTCCCCTGCGTCGGCAGGCGGACTCTCAACCACTGCGCCACCAGGGAAGCCCCGGGTCACTGTTTTTGTTACAACTGTAGCCTCTTTGCCAATCTGTCCCTTTCTAATTAATGTTCCGACAGCTGCCAGATCAGTTCTCCCAGTAGTCCTTTTTGGAAGCTTCAAAAATAACACGTACTTCACAGAAAAGATTCATTCTTACCACAACTAGAGGAGGTGCACAGGGCCATCATCACTCCCACTTTACAGACGAGAAGATGAAGGCTCAGAGGTGATGAATGGTGAGCTGGACGTGTTAGGATGTAGACATTCCTTTCCTCCGAGTCTCAGTCTTGGTAGGATGACCAGCAGACCCGGTTTGCCCAGGTCTGTCCCGGTTTTAGCACTGAAAGTCTCACAGCTCAGGAAGCCCTATGGTTGGTCACCCTTCCAGGACTGCATGCTTCATGGGCTGGTGACTTGTGCAGTTACACGGGGCTCTTCTCTCAGAACGGCGCTGTGCTTAGATTAAGGCTCTGCTCTGGCCATCTTGAAACTCTTAATAACTTTTGAACAAGGAGTCCTACATTTTTTTCTCCCCACTGGGTCCTGCAAATTATGTAGCTCATCCTGATGGTTGGTCACTTGAAATGTGGGTCACCACAACTGGTTTCCTCTCTAAACTGGCTCCCTGTTTCCTGCTGGATGAAGCCCACTGTCTGGAGGGACCCCCAGGTCTGGCAGTCTCCCATCACAGCCTGCCGAGGCCATCCAGTCTGCTGGCTTCTGGTCTCTGGTTTTTTTCCAGCCTCACCTTTTTCTTCTGTCCTTTCTCTCTCTGTCTCCTCATCACTCCTGCCAAATCCCTCACCCTAGAGGTTCAACCCTACCCACACATCAAAATCACCTGAAGGTCTTAAAAAACAGGTGCCTGGGCCCTGCCGGTAGGGGTTCTGATTTAATTGCTCTGGGGTCAGGGCCCCAGGCATCAGTAGAGTTTTTTCAACATTTTATTTAGAAAATCTTCAAAGTTACTGCAAAGTTGAAAGAATTGTCCAGTGGACATCCATATATTTGTGAGCTAAAATCTACGATGAATATTTTACTAGATTTACTTTATCACATCTCCATCCTTGTATTCATCCTTTTTCTACCTGTCCATCAAGTTCATCGTTATTTTTTCTAATGCAATTCAAAGTAATTTGCAACACCAGTCCAACTTTGCCCCTAAATACCTCAGCGTGTATATCATTAAATAGAATTCAAAAAATTTAAATATGCTTACTGTTATTTTTAAGATAAAATGTACAGACAGGAAAAGCACAAACCTTTAGTCAGTCAAAGAATTTTGAGAAATATAATCCACAATCCCATCAAGATGCTGAACATAATCATCCCTTTAGAAAGTTCCCCCCCGCCCCCATCCAGTCAATTTCTGACCCCACTCCCTCCCAGAGAAAGCTACTGTTCCAATTATTTGCCACCACAGATTAGTTTTGCCCATTCTGGTGTATGGAAGAGTACACTACATAGGCCCTAGTATTTTTCACACGCTCTTTAGTTGCAGCCCAGGCTAAGCACTACTGCCTTACGTTCTTCCCTCTGTGTCACGGAGCCTCTTTCCACAATTGTGTGAATACTATAATATGCCTCTTTTCATTGGCACCTGTTGTTTCTCTGTGTAAATGGGATTTGAAGGCTCTGGTTTTACTTCATTTTTATTACAAAAGCTTTATATGCTTGTACAAATTAAAAAATCTAAAGTAAACAGTACCGCAGGTTCAGACATTTGGTGTAGGTGCTGGGCTGAGGAGCCAGTGGGGCGAAGCTACCATCTGTGGGATTATGACTGAACGCCTCTAAATCAGAATCCCGCCCAGGCGGAACGATGCGGCAGCGCCGCGGAAGCCTCGGTTGGCCTCGGATAGCCGGTCCCCCGCCGTCCCCGCCGGCGCGCCGCCGCCCGCGTCCCCCGCCGCGCGTCGGGACCAGGGTCCGGTGCGGAGAGCCCTTCGTCCTGGGACACGGAGTGAGGCGGGAAACGCCGCGCGTCGGGACCGGGGTCCGGTGCGGAGAGCCCTTCGTCCTGGGACACGGGGTGCGGCCGGAAAGGCGGCCGCCCCCTCGCCCGTCACGCACCGCACGTTCGTGGGGAACCTGGTGCTAAACCATTCGTAGACGACCTGCTTCTGGGTCGGGGTTTCGTACGTAGCAGAGCAGCTCCCTCACTGCGATCTATTGAAAGTCAGCCCTCGACGCAAGGGTTTGTAAAATAATGAGAAAAGAAGAAGAAAAAAAAAAACAACAACAGTGAAAGTCTTAACACCCTCCCCTTATCTGCACCTGGAAAGGAAAACAAGGTAAGGGGAGGGTCCACACACTCACCCACTCTCACCCACACCTACATACCTGCTCTCACCCACCCACATCCCCCCTACACCCACTCCCACCCCACAGACTTTGGAATTAAAAACAAATGCAAAAAGGGTCATGCAATACTATTGCTCTACTGTTGGCATTTTTTACTTGCTCTTTTCCTATGACTGGGGCTATGGTGATCAGTAAGCGGACGAGCAAAACCGCTGTGGCTCTCCCGACTACCATATTATATAATTTCAAAACAAAGCATCCTTCCAACAGAATACGCTAACTTTTTCTCAAAAAAATTTGCAGTGTAAGGTACGTGCAGTAAACACACAAATCTCAAGTGATGGATTTTCCTATCTGTGAACTCACCACCCAGATTAAGATCTAGCACATTTCCAACATCCTGCACTTCCTCATTCTTCTTTCTAGTTGATAAATTCACTTAAAAAAATTGGCAGTAAAATATCCATGACCTAAAACTCACCATCTTAACTATTTTTATGTGTACACTTCAGCGGCATGAAGTACGTGACAAAATCACTTTTAAAATTTCTTAATATATTTGGCTGTTATCCTTTCAGTGTTACTTTTGCACCTAGATTAAGGAGTCAAAATTGTTCTTAACAGCTTGTTATGAAAAGCAACAATTTCCACACCCACACTGTGATTTCCTCTTCATTTTCCCTCTCCTGAGGAAACCACTTTCAGCTCTTTCAGTGATTCTCCATACTTCCCAAGGGCACAATTATTTTGCTGCTTCTTGATTTTTGTTTTCGCATTGACTTCCCACTATGGGAGGTGAGGACTGAGCTCTCTTTCAGACCCCTCTTGCCACATATTCATACGCCTCCCATCCCACCCCCCCCATTCCTTAAATTTATATGATAATTTTGGTTAGATCTATGTTCGGTGTTTGCATTTTCCTGACCATGTAAAAGAGATTCAACTGTGTCAAGTAGTATACTATATCACTTCTTTCCTGTGATACTTTTTGTTTTTCTTGGAAAACCCAGTAATTGATGGACACTTTGGGTATCATCTCAAGGTTGTGGTCTAAAGCTTAATAGTTACCCTAATTCCTTGAGAAGGTGTGGGAGATATGACTTGAGTGGAGCCCAGACAATCTCTCCTTGGGTCATCCCAGGAGACTGAGTTACACTCTTCCCTGCTCTTTCCCACCCTTTTCTCTCCTCCTCTTTTCTACCCTCAGCGGATCACAGGCTCCCAGTTCTCTCCTAGGCTCCAGTATTTTGGGCAGTCATTGAGCGGGGGCCAGGACCTCACAATGGATGGACTGGTGGACCTGGCTGTAGGGGCTCAGGGGCACGTGCTGCTGCTCAGGTGAGAGCACACCGGGTATCTTCTTTTTCTTTTTTTTTTTTTAACATATGTACTTTTAATTTTTAATAATTAAAAAAAATATTTATTTATTTATTTTGGCTGCATTAGGCCTTCGTTGCTGCTCGGGCTTTCTCTAGTTGCGGCAAGCGGGGGTTACTCTTCGTTGCGGTGCGCGGGCTTCTCATCGCGGTGGCTTCTCTTGTTGCGGAGCATGGGCTCTAGGCATGCGGGTTTCAGTAGTTGCAGCACGCGGGCTCAGTAGTTGTGGCTTGTGGGCTCTAGGCGCGCAGGCTTCAGTAGTTGTAGCACGTGAGCTCAGTAGTTGTGGCTCACGCGCTCTAGAGCACAGGCTCAGTAGTTGTGGCGCACGGGCTTAGTTGCTCCGCGGCATGTGGGATCTTCCTGGACCAGGGCTCGAACCCATGTCCCCTGCCTCGGCAGGCGGATGCTCAACCACTGCGCCACCAGGCAAGTCCCCCAGGTATCTTCTTTTTAAGGAGTGGCTTTGCTGTACGAAGGCCCCTGAGGGCCCTCTGGTGTCCCCCCACAGGTCCCAGCCGGTGCTGAAAGTTGAGGCGACCATGGAATTCACACCCAGGGAAGTGGCAAGGGATGTGTATGAGTGTCGTGAGCGGGTGGTGAAAGGCCTGATCGCTGGGGAAGTCAGAGTCTGCCTCCGCGTCCGCAAGAGCACATGGGACAG
>NC_041227.1:67854496-67863360 GCF_002837175.3 Physeter macrocephalus
CCACTTCAAGTGTACAATTCAGTGGCTTTTGCAATGTTCACAGTGTTGTGCATCCATCACCATGATCAATGTTAGAGTATTTTATTACCCCAAGAAAAGACCCTGCTCCCCTTAGCCATCAGCCTGTGTCGTCCCATCTCTCCCAGCCCTAGGCAACCACTAATCTATTTGCTGTCTTGAGATTCACCTATTCTGGATATTTCATATAAATGGAATCATATAATAGGATTGCTTCTTTGACTGAGCATCATGCTTTCAAGGATCATCCGTGTTGCAAGATGTATTAATACTCAGATTCTTTTTACTGCTGAATAATATTCTGTTGTACGGATGTGCCACATTTTATTTACCCATTCTTCAGCTGATGGACATTTGGGTTGTTCCTTCTCTCTTACTCTTGTCACTGTCTCTTCTTTCTCCAACTCCAGATCACCTTCAATATCACATTTGACGTGAACCCTGATGCTTTCTTTGGAAACAAACTACTTCTCAAGGCCAATGTGACCAGGTGCGCTATGCCTGGCCTCCTCCGTTTTGAGGCCCCAGCCCCCGGCCCCCGTGCTCAGGGTGGACCATTGCCCTCTCCGCACTGGTTCTCCCTTCAGCTCATTTGTTTACTCAACAAACACGAACTGAGCACCCACCACGTGCCAGGTATGGCTCCCTGTGCTGGTGGGACAGTGATGGACAAGACAGCTGTGATTCTTGCCCTCACAGAGGTTATAATTTAGGGGCAATGATAGACAGGAAAGCCGATGATTATGATACAGTATGAAATGAATGATGTTCAGTCTTCTTGGGAGATTAGTGTTCAGAGAAGACTGTATATTCAGGCTGTGAGTTAGCCAAGGAAGGAAATGTGGACCAAGCAAAACCCGGAGACTGCAAAGGTCAGGCTGAGTTTGAGCACAGGAGGCAGGATTGAAGGAGTTGGTTAGATATGGGCCGTGTCATGAAATGATCGACGAGTGTTCTTAGGGAATTTGCAGTTTAACTTGGGAGTGACGTGATCACCTTTGCATGCTAGAAAGATCACTCTCCAGGAGCGGGGGGCATTGGGGTGGGAGTCATTTTGAATTCAGGGGACCAGTGAGAAGAAGACACCCTTCTGCAGGCATCCGTCCTGGTGAGTAGGGATGGGCCTGGGCTACACAGGGGCAGCCCTGGTCTTTCCTACAATCTCTGTTTCCTCTGTTGGATTTAGAGGACAGCGTTTAGGATGCTGAGAGGACAGGACTTGGTGGTTGGTTGGTGATGGAGGGTGAGGGAGAGGAAGAAGGAGAAGGAAAGGCTGATTCTCGGTTCTCAAGAGCTGACCGGAGCTCTCTGTTCCCCTTCAGTGAGAACAACATACCTGGGAACAACAAAACCGAATTCCAGCTGCAGCTGCCTGTGAAATACGCTGTCTACATAGTGGTCACCAGGTACTGGCTGCTGGGGCTTTAGTTCTGCCTTCACCACTGGGCTGGACATGGCTCATTGAGTATCTGTGTGCACGAGTCTGTGCACGTGTGCCTGTGAGTGAGTCTGAGGATATGTGTGCGCACGTGTGTGTCTGTACGTGCATGTGTACGTGTGTGTGGGAGGGGCCCAAACTGGCAATGCTGCAGGTCCCACCCTCACTGCCCCTGCACACGTCCCGCTCGCACCTCTCAGGGCTGCGTTACCCGCGTGCCTGTTCACCCCTTTACACACTTAGCCCAAGACCCCCTCCCAGGACTCCCCTGACGTTCTGTCACCTCCTGCCCCTTCTTCTTTCTCCCATCAGCCTTGAGGTCTCGACCAAATATCTCAACTTCACAGCCTCAGAGAATACCAGCCACATTATAGAGCATCAGTATCAGGTGGGGAGCTGAGAAGGAGCCTGGGGAGGGAAATCGAGATGGCGGGAGCACAGAAAGAATGGTAGGAGGGACTTCCCTGGCGGTCCAGTGGTTAAGGCTTCACCTTCCAATGCGGTGGGCATGGGTTTGATCCTTGGTCGGGGAACTAGGATCCCGCATGCCGCGTGGCCAAAAAAAATATGATGGGAAACATGCATGAGGTGCCTGCTTTGGGCCAGGCTGTGTTCTAAGCTTGCTGTGAATTCTCACACAGCACCACGTGCATCCGTATGTATATACACACACGTATGCAATGAACTCATTTTATCTTCGTAATGACCCTGTGACGGAGGTACTGTTGTCTCCCCCAGTTTATAGACAAAGAAACTGGGGCTCAGAGAGGCTAACAGAACATGCCCACGGTCTCACCCCCAGTGAGCGGAAGAGCCATTGCTTCCGACCAGCCTGTCTGGCTCTGGGATGGGTGTTTAACCCCTGTGCTCTCCTGTCTCTCAGAAAGCATCAAGAGGCAGGATGCTTGGGTCTGTGAGACCTGATTTGGTACCGGGCTGTTGGGAGTGGGGAGCCTGATCCTAGTTGCTGGTGGGGGCAGAAAGTCCGGAACCCTGATATCTACCCCTCCCCCCATGCAGTTCAACAACCTGGGCGGGAGGAAGCTCCCCATCAGTGTGGTCTTCTTGGTCCCCATCCAGCTGAACCGGGTGACCGTGTGGGACCAGCTCCACGTCACCTTCTCCCAGGTAAGCGCAGCTGGGCCTGAGGATTGGGCCCAACACCTCTCTCCACAGCCCTGGTCTTTCCTAAAATCTGTTTCCTCTGTTGGGTTTTGGAGCCCTTTAAGACCCTCTCCTGGACCTCGGTTTTCTCACCTCCCGGAGGGTGGACCCAGGAGCCCTCGCTTCAATCCGTCCTCACGGTGTCCCTCTTTCCTCAGAACCTCTCCAGTAGATGCCACACCAACAGGAGTGACCCTCGTGACTCTGACTTCCTGGGGGAGCTTAAGAAGACCCCACTGCTGGTGAGGCTAAGCCCAGCCTCAGCCTCGCGGCTGCACGCAGGCTCCGCGCTGCCCCCCTCGCCTGGGCCCAGTACCGGCTCTCAGTGGCCGGCTGAGGGCATGGGATGTGGCCTGCATCCAGCGTTCCTGCTCACCTCTCTCCCCTCCTCCCTTCCCCAGAACTGCTCCATCGCTGTCTGCCAGAGAATCCAGTGTGACATCCCCTCCTTTGGCGTCCAGGAAGAATTCAAGGTCACCCTCAAGGGTAACCTCTCATTTGACTGGTACATCAAGGTATGTGGGTGCCTGAGGCTCGGCTGGGCACAGACGAGATCCTCCAGGGCCAATGGGTCCAGCTCCCATCCTCTCTCTCCCACAGACTTCGCATAACCACCTTCAGCTTGTGAGCACTGCAGAGATCTTGTTTGATGGTTCGGAGTTTGCCCTGCTCCCAGGACAGGGCGCGTTTGTGAGGGCCCAGGTATCTGTCTCGGACATAGAGGGGCCGCTGGAGGCAGGAGAGGAGGCTGGGCTTGTGGGAGAGAGAGAGAGAGAGGGGGCCGGGGAGGAGGAGTGAGGGCTGGGGTTGGGGGGCACAGGGGATTTAGTCATGGGGTTCGGGGAGCACACAAGGTCTGACTGGGGAACCCCCAGAAATCCAGAGTCTTTCTCCCCTGATGCCCCCGCCGTCCCTGCTCCAGACAGAGACCAAAGTGGAGTCTTACGAAGTACATAACCCTGTCCCGCTGATCGTGGGCAGCTCGGCTGGGGGGCTGCTGCTCCTGGCCCTCGTCACAGGCGGCCTGTACAAGGTAACTCCCCCGGGGCCCTCTTCCTGCCCCTCCCCTCCCCCCACCCCCACGGCTTCTCACTCAGCAGCGCCTGCCTGGGTTCAGCTCCCAGCTGTGCCTCGGGCAGCTCACAGAGCCTGTTTCTTCAGCTGTAAAATGAGACTATAATTACCCATTCTGTGGACGTCTTTGGGTTCGTATCTCTCGAGCACTTAGAATAGTCTCTGGTACAGAGTAAACACTATATAAAGAGTACTTATTATTATATTTTAGATTTCTTTCCCTCTTTTCTTTCTCAGTAGTGAGGCCATCCCCCTCCCTGTCCCACTTTCCCCAGATCTAGTCTGCACTCCGCCACGTTATTCTTTTCATCTCTTGGTCCCGCCGTCTCCCAGCCTGGCCTGCATGGCCTTCACTTGCCCTCCTGGCCTTGATGCCCTTACTCCCCTGCCTCTGCCTCCACAGCTTGGCTTCTTCAAACGGCAGTACAAGGACATGATAACTGAAGCTGGCCCTGAAACTGCCCTCCCCCAGTAACAGCAGCTCCTTCCCCACTCCTTGCTGAGTGGCCTCCCCTGCAGCAAACAGGATGTGGTCGGACCGAAGAGTGAGCGGGTCCCCAGGCTGCTGGACGGACACATCTGTTGGGAGCCCAGGGCGGTGATGTCTCACTCAGGAGCAACCTGCTTGGCTTTCCATTCCTGTGTGTGTGTGTGTGCTTGTGCGCATGCACGAGCGTGAATTGTGTGTGTGGCTCAGATCTCTCTTGCATGAGGACAAGCGCCTTCGCACAAATCTCAGGCAGAAGGGAGTTGCTTGGGCTTCCTTGTGTGTGGGTGAAGGTGCCATTGGTTCTTCCTCGGGGACAGAGGTGATGGCAGCTCTTGTGGGCGAACACAAAGGGAAGGGCAAGAAATCCTCCCCCAGCTATAGGAAGCGAGATCTCCTTTTGTGGGTGAGCCCGCAGGCCAGCAGGAGCCCATGCAGCTGGGCCTGAGCCTACCCGGACAAGCCAGCAGGAACCTGTCCAACCATTCCACACTAGAGCTGATGTGTCCAGTGCGCAATGGCGCACCTCCCTTTATGTATTCACTTTATCATTTTAATGCTACTTTTATTTTTTGAATGGATGAACAGGTCCGTAGTATCAAAATCAAAAGACACGCAAGGGTGTGGGATGAAGTTTCCCTTCCATCCTGGTCGGCCAGCCATTTAGGTCTCTTGTAAAGGGTAGTCCAGGTTATGCGTTTGGGGGTCTCCTTCACAAAGACTCTAGGCATATGCAAACACACACACACATACACACACACAAGCTTTTTTACACAAGTGGCAGCATGCGTTGTTTATACTGTTCTGCATCTTGCTTTTTTCATTAATATGGCTCAGACCTTGTTTTATATCAAGACATAAAGTACTTTTTCATTCCTTTATATAGTGCGCCATGTTCCACTGTGTGGGTGGATCCTAGTGTCCTTAACAGTATCCCTCATATATTATTTCCAACTTCTCGCAATGACAAATAATGGTGAATTAATAAATTGAATATATGTCATTTTTGCATATGTGTAAGACAATTTATAGGATACATTCCCGGAAGTCTGAATTCTGCCAGAAGCAACCCCAAGAGAAGAATTTGAGTGAAAGAAGCTTATTTAAGAGAGACGCCAGGAAATACCAGTGGGGGAGGGACGTGAGCTGGGGAGGGAAAGGCAGCCAGTAAAGGGTATACTATCAACAGAGGGACCATTATGAGCTCCTGGAGTGTAACCCCACCGGGGAGGTCTGGGACGCAAAGTAGAACACGCACCTTGACACTTCCCATCCGAGCAGAGAAGGAGCTGGTGCATGGATACACCAATTCCACATAGTTATTGGCTGAGGGTTGCTGTTCATGGGGAAGGAAGTGCTAATTCCCTGGCACCTCTGGCCGGCCCTGAATGTAGGCAGAGCGGCTCTGGTGGCCAGAGAAAGGGCTGCAGATGCTGCCAGTTGGAAGTCTGCCAGGTGAGCATAGCCCCTGGCAAGGCCCACCCGGATCCGGGCGGGGTACCAACAGTGCTTGCTATGAAGAGTGTGTACAGATGAAGTTTTGATAGCTGTTTCCAGGTAGCCCTCCCTCCTCTGGGGCGTTCTTCCACTGCCCACCACCCAACCTTTGCCAGTGCAGTACCCACGACTCTGCCCTTAGCACCCATCCTAATGCTCACATCAGTCCTGCTAAGTGGCCATCTCTTGCTATTTGCTGATGTCTGAATTTCACTTATGAGGAAGCTGAGACTTAGAGAGATCATCTCAATTGCCTGAGGTCATACAGATAAAGAGGAGATGGAGCTGGGATTGAAACCTGTTTCTGTCTGGCTCTGAAGCTTTTCTCTTTTACTGTCCCAATGGCCTCAGAGGAATGGCCTGCAGCAGGCACGAGGGAGGTAGCGGGGGGAGAGAGTGGCTGTTGTTTAGCTGTTATAATATCAGGTGAACCATATGAAATCGCTGACACGTTTGTTGACAGAAATGGCAATTGCATGCAGTTCATCGAGATACAAGAAAATCATGGCTTAGACGGACATCTGCTCCAGATGTGATAGGAAGGAAGGCAGGTGAGGGAAGTGTCCTAGGGGAGGCGACCCCTGACTCTTCCAGTCAGAGGGCAGCACAGGTGGGGCTAGAAGAGTGGGCAGGAACTTGGGCATATGTGCTCTGTAAGCTAGAGTGAGGAGTTTGAGTTTTATTCAAAGCACAATTAGATGTCATCAAAGGATGACTGATAAGACAATGGCCCTTTGTATCTTTGGGGGTGTTGCAACACATGTCACCTGAAATTGTTCTACACGATTTCTTCTTCTGACTTCAAAATCCATTAAAAATCCATTTTCTTCTTCCTTAAGTTGAAAGACAAAAGACCTCAAGATCTCCAAATGTCCTTAACTGACCCAGAAAGGAGAGGGCCTCTGTACCTGCAGGCACCTGCCCTTGGATGGGCAGTCAAGGCTCAGAGTCCACATCGGCCTCTTTGCACTGGACACTTGTGTTGAATTCAGTCAGTTAGGAGCTTTATGATAGGTTAAAAAGTAAATTATTTCTAGTGACAAATTACCCTAGCAAGATCACAAAGTTACTAGTAAACAGGGCCATAAATCTCTGGTGAGAAGTAGATAAACCCAGGAAAGTCTGTCCTTGTTTTTACTTTTTGGGGTTCAGAATAAATAAATCTCTGCAGTCTCCACCCTTCTTTTCTTACTTAGTAATAGGTTCTTATTGGGGACACCGTGGAAGATTGTTATATTGTTATATTAATAGTTATGACCCTCGATGAATTGTGTCTCCCTGCATCCCACTCCCTTGCAATGTGACATTGCTGCTGCTCTCATCAAGTGGTGGGGGTCTTCCTCTCTACCCTTTGGAATCTGGGCTGCTCTTGTGCTTTGCTTTGACAAATAGAATGTGGTAGAAGGGCTATTGTGCAAGTTCCTGGGCCTAGACCGTCAGAAGCACTGCAGCTTCTGTGCTCACCCTCTCAGACTCCTGAGACCACTGTGCTGAGACCCAGCTAGCCTATTGGAGAATGAGACAACTGAGGCCCCCAGCTGACAGCCAGCACAACCGCATGCATGAGGCTATATTGGACCTTCCAGCCCAGTCCAACCATCCAACAACTGTGGCCACAGGCAAGTCCAACAAAAGAACTGCCCAGATTGTCACTTCCCAGAACTGTGAGAAATCATAAATTGTGGATGTTTCAATCCACTGTGTTTTGGAGTGGCTGGTTATGATGCAATGGATAACTAAAACAGCCAAACAATGAAAGAACATTTCCCATTTTCCTTTGTGGCTAGGTGTGGCCATGTAGCTAGATTCTGGTGAAGAGGATGTGAGTAGAGTGAGTGAACAACTTTGGAGTCAGGGCCTTTGAGAGAAGGAGTATGCTCCCTTTCTCCTTGCCATCATTTCACCAGCTGGAGTGTGAATGTTCTGGTGCACCATTTTTTCTTTTTTCAATTTTATTTTATTTTTTTTTAACATCTTCATTGGAGTATAATTGCTTTACAATGGTGTGTTAGTTTCTGCTTTATAACAAAGTGAATCAGCTATACATATACATATATCCCCATATCTCTTCCCTCTTGCATCTCCCTCCCTCCCACCCCTCTAGGTGGTCACAAAGCACCAAGCTGATCTTCCTGTGCTATGTGGCTTCTTCCCACTAGCTATCAGTTTTACATTTGGTAGTGTATATATGTAAATGCCACTCTCTCACTTTGTCCCAGCTTACCCTTCCCCCTCCCCGTGTCCTCAAATCCATTCTCTAGTAGGTCTGCATCTTTATTCCCATCCTGCCCCTAGGTTCTTCATGACCTTTTTTTTTTCTTTTCTTTTCTTAGATTCATAATATTTCTTGTAGTGTAGGTTTGCTAGAAGTTTTTATTTTGCCTTTGCTTTGGAAAGATGTTTTTGCTGAGTACAGAATTATAAGTTGAAAGTTATTTTCTTTTATTACTCTAAAGATATAGCTTCACTGTTTTCTTGCTGTCATCATTTCTGATGAGAAATACGTCCTTCTCATCTTCTTTCTTGGTATGTAACTTTTTTTCTCAATTACTATAAGATTTTCTCTTTATCACTGGTTTTGAGAAATTTGAATAGGAGGTGACTTGGTGTAGCTTTCTTCATGTTTCTTATGCTTTGATTCATTTATCTTCTTGGATCTGCAGGTTTGTGGCTGTCATCAAATTTAGAAAATTCCTGACTACTATTTTTTTGAGCAATTTTTCTGTACTATACTCTCTCTTCTTTATTAAATTGCATGTACATTATGCCATTTGAAGTTGTCCCCGAGCCCATTAAATTCTTTTTTATCTCTGCATTTCATTTTGGATTGCTTATTTTGTTAGATTATTAAGGTTACTCATCTTTTCTTCTGCAATATCTCCTCTGCCTTTTAGGATTGGATTGTTTGTTTTTTTGATATTGAGCTGCTTGTAAATTTTGGAGATTAATCCTTTGTCCGTTGCTTCACTCGAAAATATTTTCTCCCGTTCTAAGGGTTATCTTTTCATCTTGTTTATGGTTTCCTTTGCTATGCAAAAGCTTTTAAGTTTCATTAGGTCCCATTTGTTTATTTTTGTTTTTATTTCCATTTCTGTAGGAGATGGGTCAAAAGAATCTTGCTGTGATTTATGTCATAGAGTATTCTGCCTATGTTTTCCTCTAAGAGTTTGATAGTGTCTGGCCTTA
>NC_041227.1:67871296-67872041 GCF_002837175.3 Physeter macrocephalus
TTTCTCTAATGATTAGTGATGTTGAGCATTCTTTCATGTGTTTGTTGGCAATCTGTATATCTTCTTTGGAGAAATGTCTATTTAGGTCTTCTGCCCATTTTAGGATTGGATTGTTTGTTTTTTTGATATTGAGCTGCTTGTAAATTTTGGAGATTAATCCTTTGTCCGTTGCTTCACTCGAAAATATTTTCTCCCGTTCTAAGGGTTATCTTTTCATCTTGTTTATGGTTTCCTTTGCTATGCAAAAGCTTTTAAGTTTCATTAGGTCCCATTTGTTTATTTTTGTTTTTATTTCCATTTCTGTAGGAGATGGGTCAAAAGGATCTTGCTGTGATTTATGTCGTAGAGTATTCTGCCTGTGTTTTCCTCTAAGAGTTTGATAATGTCTGGCCTTACATTTAGGTCTCCGTTTTTCTTTCTCCAGATTGCTTTGGTTATTTGGGCTCTTTTGTGTTTCCATACAACTTGTGAAATTTTTGGTTCTAATTCTGTGAATAATGCCAGTGACAGTTTGATAGGGATTGCACTGAATCTGTAGATTGCTTTGGGTAGTATAGTCATTTTCACAATGTTGATTCTTCCAATCCAAGAACATGGTATATCTCTCCCTCTGTTGGTATCATCTTTAATTTCTTTCATCAGTGTCTTATAGTTTTCTGCATACAGGTCTTTTGTCTCCTGAGGTAGGTTTATTCCTAGGTATTTTATTCTTTTTGTTGCAATGGTAAATGGGAGTGTTTCCTTA
>NC_041227.1:67872322-67876002 GCF_002837175.3 Physeter macrocephalus
TTCCTTTTATTTCTTTTTCTTCTCTGACTGCTGTGGCTAAAAATTCCAAAACTATGTTGAATAATAGTGGTGAGAGTGGGCAACCTTGTCTTGTGCCTGCTCTTAGTGGAAATGGTTTCATTTTTCATTTATCAGTGTCTGATAGTTTTCTGCATACAGGTCTTTTTTCTCCTTAGGTAGGTTTATTCCTAGGTATTTTATTCTTTTTGTTGCAATGGTAAATGGGAGTGTTTTCTTAATTTCTCTTTCAGATTTTTCATCATTAGTGTATAGGAATGAAAGGGATTTCTGTGCATTAATTTTGTATCCTGCTACTCTACCAAATTCATTGATTAGCTCTAGTAGTTTTTCCGGTAACATCTTTAGGGTTCTCTATGTTTAGTCTCATGTCATCAGCAAACAGTGACAGTTTTACTTCTTCCTTTCTGATTTGGATTCCTTTTATTTCTTTTTCTTCCCTGATTGCTGTAGCTAAAACTTCCAAACTATGTTGAATAATAGTGGTGAGAGTGGGCAACCTTTTCTTGTTCCTGATCTTAGTGGAATTGGTTTTAGTTTTTCACCATTGAGGATGATGTTGGCTGTGGGTTTGTCATATATGGCCTTTATTATGTTGAGGTAAGTTCCCTCTATGCCTACTTTCTGGAGGGTCTGTTGGATTCTGTTTGCTAGTATTTTGTTGAGGATTTTTGCATCTATGTTCATCAGTGACATTGGCCTGTAGTTTTCTTTCTTTGTGACATCTTTGTTTGGTTTTGGTATAAGGGTGATGGTGGCCTCGTAGAATGAGTTTGGAAGTGTTCCTCCCTCTGCTGTCTTTTGGAAGAGTTTGAGAAGGATAGGTGTTAGCTCTTCTCTAAATGTTTGATAGAATTCGTCTGTGAAGCCATCTGGTCCTGGGCTTTTGTTTGTTGGAAGATTTTTAATCACAGTTTCAATTTCAGTGCTTGTGATTGGCCTGTTCATATTTTCTATTTCTTCCTGGTTCAGTCTCGGCAGCTTGTGCATTTCTAAGAATTTGTCCATTTCTGCCAGGATGTCCATTTTATTGGCATACAGCTGCTTGTAGTAATCTCTAATAATCTTTTGTATTTCTGCAGTGTCAGTTGTTACATCTCCTTTTTCATTTCTAATTCTATTGATTTGAGTCTTCTCCCTTTTATTCTTGATGAGTCTGGCTAATGGTTTATCAATTTTATTTATCTTCTCAAAGAACCAGCTTTTAGTTTTATTGATCTTTGCTACTGTTTTCTTCATTTCTTTTTCATTTATTTCTGATCTGATCTTTATGATTTCTTTCCTTCTGCTAAATTTGGGGTTCTTTTTTTCTTCTTTCTCTAGTTGCTTTAGGTGCAAAGTTAGGTTGTTTATACGAGATGTTTCCTGTTTCTTAAGGTAGGATTGTATTGCTATAAACTTCCCTCTTAGAACTGCTTTTGCTGCATCCCATAGGTTTTGGGTCGTCGTGTCTCCATTGTCATTTGTTTCTAAGTATTTTTTGATTTCCTCTTTGATTTCTTCAGTGATCACTTCGTTATTAAGTAGTGTATTGTTTAGCCTCCATGTGTTTGTATTTTTTACAGATCTTTTCCTGTAATTGATATCTAGTCTCATAGCGTTGTGGTCAGAAAAGATACTTGATATGATTTCAATTTTCTTAAATTTGCCAAGGCTAGATTTGTGACCCAATATATGATCTATCCTGGAGAATGTTCCATGAGCACTTGAGAAAAATGTGTATTCTGTTGTTTTTGGATGGAATGTCCTATAAATATCAATTAAGTCCATCTTGTGTAATGTATCATTTAAAGCTTGTGTTTCCTTATTTATTTTCATTTTGGATGATCTGTCCATTGGTGAAAGTGGGGTGTTAAAGTCCCCTACTATGATTGTGTTACTGTCGATTTCCCCTTTTATGGCTGTTAGTATTTGCCTTATGTATTGAGGTGCTCCTATGTTGGGTGCATAAATATTTACAATTGTTATATCTTCTTCATGGATCGAACCCTTGATCATTATATAGTGTCCTTCTTTGTCTCTTGTAATAGTTTTTACTTTAAAGTCTATTTTGTCTGATATGAGAATTGCTACTCCAGCTTTCTTAAGTTCCTTTAGCATTTGTTGTAAAGCTGGTTTAGTGGTGCTGAATTCTCTTAGCTTTTGCTTCTCTGTAAAGGTTTTAATCTCTCCATCTAATCTGAATGAGATCCTTGCTGGGTAGAGTAATCTTTGGTGTAGGTTTTTCCCTTTCATCACTTTAAATACCTCCTGCCCCTCCCTTCTGGCTTTCAGAGTTTCTGCCGAAAGATCAGCTGTTAACCTTATGGGGATTCCTTTGTATGTTATTTGTTGTTTTTCCCTGATGCTTTTCATATTTTTTCTTTGTATTTAATTTTTGATAGTTTGATTAATATGTGTCTTGGCATGTTTCTCCTTGGATTTATCCTGTATGGGACTCTCTGTGCTTCCTGGACTTGATTAACTATTTCCTTTCCCATATTAGGGAAGTTTTCAACTATAATCTCTTCAAATATTTTCTCAGTCCCTTTCTTTTTCTCTTCTTCTTCTGGGACCCCTATAATTCGAATGTTGGTGCGTTTAATGTTGTCCCAGAGGTCTCTGAGACTGTCCTCAGTTCTTTTCATTCTTTTTTCTTTATTCTGCTCTGCAGTAGTTATTTCCACTATTTTACCTTCCAGGTCACTTATCCGTCCTTCTGCCTCAGTTATTCTGCTACTGAGCCCATCTAGAGTATTTTTCATTTCATTTATTGTGTTGCTCATCGTTGCTTGCTTCCTCTTTATTTCTTCTAGGTCCTTGTTAACTGTTTCTTGCAATTTGTCTATTCTATTTCCAAGATTTTGAATCATCTTTACTATCATTATTCTGAATTCTTTTTCAGGTAGACTGCCTATTTCCTCTTCATTTGTTAGGTCTGGTGTGATTTTATCTTGCTCCTTCATCTGCTGTGTGTTTTTCTGTCTTCTCATTTTGCTTATCTTACTGTGTTTGGGGTCTCCTTTTTACAGGCTGCAGGTTCGTAGTTCCCTTTCTGCCCCCAGTGGCTAAGGTTGGTTTCATGGGTTGTGTAGGCTTCCTGGTGGACGGGACTAGTGCCTGTGTTCTGGTGGATGAGGCTGGATCTTGTCTTTCTGGTGGGCAGGTCCGCATCCGGTGGTGTGTTTTGGGGTGCCTGTGACCTTATTATGATTTTAGGCAGCCTTTCTGCTAATGGATGGGGTTGTGTTCCTGTCTTGCTAGTTGTTTGGCATAGGGCACTGTTGTTGTTTGACACTGTAGCTTGCTAGTCATTGAGTGGAGCTGGGTCTTGGCATTCAGATGGAGATCTCTGGGAAATTTTCGCCATTTGATATTACGTGGAGCTGGGAGGTCTCTGGTGGACCATTGTCCTGAACTCGGGTCTCCCACCTCAGAGGCACAGGCCTGACGCCCGGCCGGAGCACCAAGACCCTGTCATCTGTATGGCTCAGAAAAAAAGGGGAAAGAAAGAAAGAAAGAAAGAAAATATAAAATAAAATAAAGTTATTAAAATAAAAAATAATTATTAAAAATTTAAAAAATTTTTAAAAAGTAATAAAAAAAAGAAAGAAAGAAGAGAGCAACCAAACCAAAAAACAAATCCACCAATGATAACAAGCACTAAAAACTATACTAAAAAA
>NC_041227.1:67876684-67882061 GCF_002837175.3 Physeter macrocephalus
GCGGGCTGCACAGGCTCCCGGGAGGGGAGGTGTGGAGAGTGACCTGTGCTCGCACACAGGCTTCTTGGTGGCGGCAGCAGCGGCCTTAGCGTCCCATGCCCGTCTCTGGGGTCCGCGCTGATAGCCGCGGCTCGCGCCCGTCTCTGGAGCTCCTTTAAGCGGCGCGCTTAATCCCCCTCCTCGCGCACCAGGAAACAAAGAGGGAAGAAAAAGCCTCTTGTCTCTTCGGCAGCTCCAGACTTTTTCCCGGACTCCTTCCCGGCTAGCCGTGGTGCGCTAGCCCCTTCAGGCTGTGTTCGCACCGCCAACCCCAGTCCTCTCCCTGGGATCTGACCTCTGAAGCCCGAGCCTCAGCTCCCAGCCCCCACCGGCCCTGGCCGGGGAGCAGAGGAGCCTCTCGGGCTGGTGAGTGCTTGTCGGCACCGATCCTCTGTGCGGGAACCTCTCCGCTTTGCCCTCTGCACCCCTGTGGCTGAGCTCTCCTCCGTGGCTCCGAAGCTCCCCGCTCCGCCACCGGCAGTCTCTGACCGAGAAGGGGCTTCTAGTGTGTGGAAACCTTTCCTCCTTTACAGCTCCCTCCCACTGGTGCAGGTCCCGTCCCTATTCTTTGTCTCTGTTTTTTCTTCTGCCCTACCCAGGTACGTGGGGAGTTTCTTGCCTTTTGGGAGGTCTGAGGTCTTCTGCCAGCGTTCAGTAGGTGTTCTGTAGGAGCAGTTTCACGTGTAGATGTATTTCTGATGTATTTGTGGGGAGGAAGGTGATCTCCACTTCTTACTCTTCTGCCATTTTCTGGTGCACCATTTTGGACCTTGCAGATGAGGGCAACACCCGGGAATGCCAGAGGGAGACAGAATGAGCCTGGGTTCCAACTCTGTAGAGCTGCCATATTAGCCCTGGACTCCATATTCTCATACTGTCATAGGAGAGAGAAATGAACACTGATCTTGTCTGAGCCTCTGATACAGCAGCTGCCCCTGTATTGTAACTGATAGCACTACCTTCCCAAAGGTTCTGTTTTCCACTTGATCCAAGAAACTAAACTTGCGAAGGCTTCTTGAAGGTGTTGCTACCCCAGTTTTAGCATTTCAGTCTAGCATTTCCTTCTCATCACAGCTCATGATATGGCTGGCACCCAACATGGAGGGGCTAGAGTATTCCTGTCTATCCATCCTTGTGACGGAAACAGGCCTCAGTTATGCTTTGTAGGACCTTCCTGATTAGCCCACTTGGTTTGGTCTCCAAGGATTTATCCTCAACTTCTGAGAGCACCAGGGGAGGGTCCTATCTCTTGATCCCTTTCCTCCTGGTGGCAGAATGACCTAGTAGAGAAATTAACTGATCTGTTTCCCCTGTAGATGCATGAGAAAGGTACTAGGACGGTATTTCCCCTCCCTCTCTCTTGAGAGGTGACCCAGAGATGTGTGTCCTGATGGTGTCCTTTCCCCAGGGAAAGCACAGGCTTTTTTTGTTGTTGTTGTTGTTGTTGTTAAATCCTTATCTCTTAACCACTTACAGAAAAAAGAGATTTCTAACTGGCAACTCTTGGGCCAAAAGCAGCCCTCAGGTTTTATTTAGCACCCATGGTTTTATTTGTTCATTTAAAAAAATCAATAATTAAATTTAATGTTATCCATTATTTTCTATTTTACAATATTTAATCTTAAAATTATTTTTTTTATTGGGGTATAGTTGTTTTACAATGCTGTGTTAGTTTCTACTGTACAGCGAAGTGAAGTAGAGTCCCCTGGGCTATACAGTAGGTTCTTATTAGTTATCTCTTTTATACATATTTGTGTATATATTTCAATCCCAATCTCCCAATTCATCCCACTCCCTATTTTTGATTAGTTGCTGACATTAGAAAATGGAGAGGTTTCTGAGGGAAATCCTGCCTGGTTTCTCATGAAAAATGGGGGTGTTTGATAGAATGAGGCTACAACTTGCCAGAGCCAGCCTGTTGGGCAGGACGCGGCTCCCCAGCTCACTCCATATAGGACTTGTGCCTCTGACGCCAGAGCCTATTGTATTTAAGGTGACCTTTGAGGCCCTGTGTGCACTGGCCCCTGCCAACCTGTGCATCTCACCTGTTCCTGCCCTTCCCTCTCAATCTCATATTTCTCAAATGCACCATATTTAGGGTGACCAACTAGGACTCTTTTGAAAGTGAAAGAGAATGTGATTAGGAATTACATTGGGATTGAGGCTTAAACATGACCTGCTGGGACAGATCTGGATACACTGATGCTCCCCCTATACTCTCTCTCACATCCTGGTCTTTGCCCATGCTGTACCCTCTGACCAGACTCACTTCCTCTCCTCCTTCACCTGATTCTTGTCTTAGCTTGAGTGTCACTTCCTCCAGATCCTCCTGACTCCCTGGCTGAGAAAACCTGCACTTCTCACGTGCTGTCACAGTAACCTGTGTTTTTTCTTTTTCTTTTTAACGTCTTTATTGGAGTATAATTGCTTCACAATGGTGTGCTAGTTTCTGCTTTATAACAAAGTGAATCAGCTATACATATACATATATCCCCATATCCCCTCCCTCTTGCTTCTCCCTCCCACCCTCCCTATCCCACCCCTCAAGGTGGTCGCAAAGCACCGAGCTGTTCTCCCTGTGCTATGCGGCTGCTTCCCACTAGCTAGCTATTTGACATTTGGTAGTATGTATATGTCAGTGCTACTCTCTCACTTCGTCCCAGCTTACCCTGTAACCTGTGTTTTTTCCTCTGGACACTGTACCTTCCTGGAGGTACAGGAACCCCTAGGGCAATATCTGGAACACAGAACCAACAACTGCTAAATATATGTGTTGAGCAAATGAATGAACAGGCATGGATTGCCCAGCTTCCTGTTCTTGTGCTCTCTACCAGAAGACAGAGCTCTCAAAGAATCAGATTCTCTATATACATCCCAACGCATTTCTTTAGGACCATATGGTATCTGACTATTTGTGATTAGTTCACATTTTCTAAATCCTGAGAGACTGAATATACAAATGGACAGTGGGTAGACACAGAACTCTGACCCACAATCTGCAGGAACCAGCTCAAAAAACCGACCCATCATCTAGAGTAACCAGCTCAGGAAGCCAACCTGCTACCTATAAGCCAAACTTATAGAAAGTCAGACCACTATCTCTAGCAGCTGGTCCAGGAAGCCAAACAATAACCCCTGTAATAATCGGCTCAAAATGACCAAGGCTGGGCTTCCCTGGTGGCGCAGTGGTTGAGAGTCCGCCTGCCGATGCAGGGGACACGGGTTCGTGCCCCGGTCCGGGAAGATCCCACATGCTGCGAAGCGGCTGGGCCCGTGAGCCATGGCCGCTGAGCCTGAGCGTCCGGAGCCTGTGCTCCGCAACGGGAGAGGCCACAACAGTGAGAGGCCCGCGTACTGCAAAAAAATAAAAAGACCAAGGCTTGATTAATAACTGATAGCTCCCCTAATTTTTGGCCCTGCTTCCAACTTAGGACCCATTGTGACTGGGATGGGAACTAACTGCGTCTTCTGTCCAAAGAGACCCATTCCCTTGCCTGAGATCATTGCTGCCTTTCTTTAACTTCGCTCATGCACTGGGTATTGATGGGGTGCTTCCTATGTGTCAGCTGTTGTGCTGGGTGCTGGGGATAGAGGGGCTAGAAGGACACAGTCCCTACATTGAAGAGAAATTCTCCAGCGCCCTCAAATCATCCATCACACCAGAACTCCATGCCCAGGGATCCAGGAGTGTAGGGAGAACCAGATGCTTTTGGAAAGAAGCATCTTCCTGAGTACCTATGCCAGTGTGTGTTTCTACACGATAGAATTCACATAAATTCTGTTTTGAGAAAATTGGGGGGCAAAGTAGGAAACTGTCCTTCGAAGACAGAGAAGTGAGACGGGTTGCTTGTAGCAGGAGGAAGGGCAGAAACTTTAGGGAAAATCCATTCAGCCCCTGTAGGTGAGCATGGGGTGGAAATATATGAGAAATCCGAGGGTTTCTGCCCACTAGATTTCTGTTCTCTTCTTTCCATGGAAAAGAAACAACCTGGGGGACAGATCCCAAATTATTCAGTTCCACTTAGCTCAGGCAAACCAGACCTGAATTAAAACAGCTTTTGTCCTGGTTTCTCCACCACCCCAAACCTGCCCCGGTATGTGGCAGATCAGATGCAGCCCCTCCTGCCCCACCATCCTTCTGGAATCTTCTGTAGCACCTCTGAGCTCAAGGACAGCGTAGAAACTTACTGAGTCAGGAATGCCAGCGGTGGGAAAGGATGACTGTTCTCCAAATCTCCCCAGACCTTCCCTCTGCCCTTGACCAGGCTAGGGGTGCCAGGTGGACAAAGCTGGATGTGGACTCCCTCTTGCTAGAACACCAGAATCACAACTAGCTGCTGGACAATCATCAACAGGAAGACACTGGAACTCACCAAAAAAGATACCCCACATCCAAAGACAAAGGAGAAGCCACAATGAGATGGTAGGAGGGGCACAATCACAGTAAAATCAAATCCCATAACTGCTGGGTGGGTGACTCACAGACTGGAGAACACTTATACAACAGAAGTCCACTCACTGGAGTGAAGGTTCTGAGCCCCACATCAGGTTCCCAACCTGAGGGTCTGGCAACGGGAGGAGGAATTCCTAGAGAATCAGATTTTGAAGGCTAGTGGTGTTTGACTGCAGGACTTCGACAGGACTGGGGGAAACAGAGACTCCACTCTTGGAGGGCACACACAGAGTAGTGTGCCTATTGGGACCCAGGGAAAGGAGCAGTGACCGCAGGGGAGACTGAAACAGACCTACCTGCTAGTGTTGGAGGGTCTCCTGCAGAAGCGAGAGGTGGCTGTGACTCACTGTGGGGACAAGGACACTGGCAGCAGAAGTTCCGGGAAGTACTCCTTGGCGTGAGCCCTCCCAGAGTCCGCCATTAACCCCACAAAAGAGCCCAGGTAGGCTCCAGTGTTGGGCTGCCTCAGGCCACACAAACAACAGGGAGAGAAGCCAGCCCCACCCATCAGCAGTCAAGCGGATTAAAGTTTTACTGAGCTCTGCCCACCAGAGCAACAGTCAGCTCTACCCACCACCAGTCCCTCCCATCAGGAAACTTGCACAAGCATCTTACATAGCCTCATCCACCAGAGGGCAGACAAAAGCAAGAAGAACTACAATCCTGCAGCCTGTGGAACAAAAACCACATTCACAGAAAGATAGACAAGATGAAAAGGCAGAGGGCTATGTACCAGATGATGGAACAAGATAAAACCCCAGAAAAACAACTAAATGAAGTGGAGATAGGCAACCTTCCAGAAAAAGAATTCAGAATAATGATAGTGAAGATGATCCAGGACCTTGGAAAAAGAATGGAGGCAAAGATCGAGAAGATGCAAGAAAT
>NC_041227.1:67882720-67883547 GCF_002837175.3 Physeter macrocephalus
GAAGGACACTACATAATGATCAAGGGATCAATCCAAGAAGAAGACATAACAATTATAAATATATATGCACCCAACATAGGAGCACCTCAATACATAAGGCAACTGCTAACAGCTAGAAAAGAGGAAATCTACAGTAACACAGCAATAGTGAGGGATTTTAACACCTCACTTACACCAAGGGACAGATCATCCATACAGAAAATTAATAAGGAAACACAAGCTTTAAATGACACAATAGAGCAGATAGATTTAATTGATATTTATAGGGCATTCCATCCAAAAACAGCAGATTACACTTTCTTCTCAAGTGCGCACGGAACATTCTCCAGGATAGATCACATCTTGGGTCACAAATCAAGCCTCAGTAAATTTAAGAAAATTGAAATCATATCAAGCATCTTTTCTGACCACAACACTATGAGATTAGAAATGAATTACAAGGAAAAAAACGTAAAAAAACACAAACACATGGAGGCTAAACACTACGTTACTAAATAACCAAGAGATCACTGAAGAAATCAAAAGGAAATAAAAAAAATACCTAGAGACAAATGACAATGAAAACACGATGATCCAAAACCTATGGGATGCAGCAAAAGCAGTTCTAAGAGGGAAGTTTATAGCTATACAAGCCTACCTTAAGAGACAAGAAAAATCTCAAATAAACAATCTAACCTTACACCTAAAGAAACTAGAGAAAGAACAACAAACAAAACCCAAAGTCAGCAGAAGGAAAGGAATCATAAAGATCAGAGCAGAAATAAATGAAATAGAAACAAAGAAAACAATAGCAAAGATCAATAAAACTAAAAGCTGGTTCTTTGAGA
>NC_041227.1:67884825-67885861 GCF_002837175.3 Physeter macrocephalus
CCCATTTACCACTGCAACAAAAAGAATAAAATACCTAGGAATAAACCTACCTAAGGAGACAAAAGACCTGTATGCAGAAAACTATAAGACACTGATGAAAGAAATTAAAGATGATACCAACAGAGGGAGAGATATACCATGCTCTTGGATTGGAATAATCAATATTGTGAAAACGGCTATACTACCCAAATCAATCTATAGATTCAATGCACTCCCTATCAAATTACCAATGGCATATTTTTACAGAACTAGAACAAAAAATCTTAAAATTTGTATGGAGACACAAAAGACCCCAGATAGCCAAAGCACTCTTGATGGAAAAAAACGGACCTGGAGGAATCAGGCTCCCAGACTTCAGACTATACTACAAAGCTACAGTAATCAAGACAATATGGTACTGGCACAAAAGCAGAAACATAGATCAATGGAACAAGATAGAAAGCCCAGAGATAAACCCACGTACCTATGTTCAACTAATCTATGATAAAGGAGGCAAAGATATACAATGGAGGAAAGACAGTCTCTTCAATAAGTGGTGCTGGGAAAACTGGACAGCTACATGTAAAAGAATGAAATTAGAACACTCCCTAACACCATACACAAAAATAAACTCAAAATGGATTAGAGACCTAAATGTAAGACCGGACACCGTAAAACTCTTAGAGGAAAACATCGGAAAGACACTCTTTGACATAAATCACAGCAAGATCTTTTGTGATCCACCTCTTAGTGTAAAGGAAATAAAAACAAATGTAAACAAATGTGACCTAATGAAACTTCAAAGCTTTTGCACAGCAAAGGAACCATAAACAAGACGAAAAGACAGCCCTCAGAATGGGAGAAAATATTTGCAAATGAATCAATGGAGAAAGGATTAATCTCCAAAATATATAAACACCTCATGCAGCTCAATATTAAAAAAACAAACAACCCAATCCAAAAGTGGGCAGAAGACCTAAATAGACATTTCTCCAAAGAAGACATACAGATGGCCAAGAAGCACATGAAAAGCTGCTCAACATCACTAATTATTAGA